>NC_083638.1:27186399-27443899 GCF_963576545.1 Limanda limanda | reverse complement strand
GAACTTTAAAAAAAACATGCATGACATTCTGAAATAAAGAGAGGAAGCAGAAACAGACAGACAGTCAGAGGGCTGACAAGAAGGTGTGTCTCTTGCCTATAAATCTACCGTAAATATGTTCTAACTTAAGGGACATAGAAAATATATTTACATATTCAGCTCTAATTCACAGATTTGTTTAGATGCTAGTTTATCCTGATCTTACAGTTCATTTCCTGACATACACTGCACAGCACTTTATGGCAGCATGTCACTAGTACAACCAGCAGAGGGAAGAAGAACATTACAAAAGAATCAAGGCAATGTCAGTTGAATACAAGCATTTAATTCAACAATGTGTATATGTTGGGAGGTTTTTCTTTACTGTGTCATTACACGATTGAAAGCTGAAACAGACCCCAGGAAGAATCAGTAATTAATAAATAAATAACAAATCCGATTCTGACATCACTGTTGCAAATCAGGTAATTCTTATCCCCAAGACTTTCTATTTCTCATTTGTGACTTAATGGAGGAAAAAACTTAAAAAACTGTTTCTTATTAAGAATAGAAACAAAATGCCAGAGCTGTGTGAAGTGTGTGGTATTTGATAAAGAAATGTGTGGTATTTGGATCTGATATTGTCATTATCATGAAAATTTAGACCCACACACTGTGTTTACAGACCCACCTGTAGCTTGTGACACTGTGCATGTATTCTGGGGCAGTACGTGTGTGTGTGTGTGTGTGTGTGTGTGTGTGTGTGTGTGTGTGTGTGTGTGTGTGAGTGTGTGTGTGTGTGTGTGTGTTTTGTGTGAGTGCTTTGTCCATCAACATGTTTACTGGATGGGCATGCAGGTGGTCTTTCTGCCAGGTGGCCAATGTGGCATCGAGACAATAAAACAGACCAGTCTAGACTTGTTTATACCTACATTCAGTAAAATACCTTTGAGTTATAGAAATGAATGCATAGTGAGAGTGTGTTTTTCTCTTTGAATCACTGGAATACAAACCAATAGAACAATTGTCTAAAGCCCACTAAAGCATATACTGCATCCATGCAGTAAATAGGTAACATTCTTTGGATTATAATGGAATCTTCTTATATAACCTAAAATATACCTTTGACGAAAACTAACATTTTTAGTTGTTGAACGAGACGCTATGATCATTATTTTCCTAGTTAGTAAACTGGGAAAACAATGAAATGGCAAAGGATTAGGATCAGCACAAACTTTCACAGACTGTTCACCTGGATAAAAAGGGACCGGCAAAGCAGAAGGTCTCCCACAGAGCAAGTGTTGCTCCTCATGGCAAACTGCAATAACCCGGATGAAAACACAACCTTTTGTATGTTAACAGAGACATTTAGACCAAATTGGCTTAATAGTGACATCTCAACTTCCTCCCACTCTCCACAAATATAGACACAATATAATTGGATATTATCGCTGCCATCTTGCACCAAGGACGTCATTTGGTACCAGAGTCTGTGCATGAAGACTACCTTAATAGAAACATTTGCATTTGCACATACATCAGTGTGAAGAACTACCTTACATGACAGACACCATCTTTGAGATTTTTATTGTTATTATTATTAGAATTGTTGTTGTTGGATGGTGCAGTTGCTTATCATTACTGGCACATGGCAAAGAATGAAACAGACATAGAATCAGTGCTTCTACTTTTAGGTCGAACCACTTTGCTTCTGTTCTGTTGTGTTTCAGCACATTTCTACCTGTGCGTGTGTAGCAACAAAGTTACATTCTCACATTGGTTCATGAATAGGGATGGTTTTAAGTCTTTTATCTTATCAGAATCTTACCTGTACTTTGAGTGTGTGTTTGTTTGTGTGTGTGTGTGTGTGTGCGTGCATGTGTGTGTGTGTGTGTGTGTGTTTGTGCGTGTGCGTGTGTGTGTGCGTGCGTGTGTTTGTGTTTGTGTGCGTGTGTGTTGTCTTGTGTTGTGTTGTGTGCGTGTCTGTGTGTGCGGTGGAGCTATATAACAGAGGGGGAGGGTCATGTTTTCCCTCGGGCTCTTTCTCTGCTCCACCTCCACCTCCACCTCCATCCGTCTGGTTGATCAGGCATCATAGTGGTTGACTCCATCTACTTGGCATAGAAAGACAAGGCAATACAGGAAATTAGATTGCCCTTCAAAATAAACGCTGAAAGTTATAGATTTTAAAAACTAACAGAGATCCAAGTGATAAACAAAAAAAGAAACATTAAATAAGGAAAAAAACACAACTAATAATAATGGAAAAATTAATAATGATGATAAATATAAAGAATATGAAGAAATTCATATATGTTTTAACCATGGGTAAGGCCAGAGAATACATTAACACAAATAATTAATTCATTTGATAACACAGTGTAAGAACACAAGGAATAAAGTTGTTGTTCCCTGTACACCATTGAATACTTCACTGTTTGCTCCTTAACAATTAATTAATTAAATATTTAGCAAAGGAAAATAATTTGAGTGGTTAAATATTTTGCTCCTCGTGACTGGAGCCGTGTTTCCTCGGCTGTCATTTTATTTTGAAGGTGGAGACAGGAAGCCGTGGTGCTGCTGTGGTCAGACTTGCAGCCGTCACGTTAGGTACAGAAACCAGCACGGACCCAGCGGCTCACTGACCGTCCTGCTCCGGTGCAGACAACATGAGGGAGACACCGACAGCACCGAGAACCACCGACTGAACAGCGGCTCCTGAGGTCTGTCCCCGGGGAACAGGCAGGAACTGGATATAAAGGGCGCAGACATCGTTTTTGATGCGGTGACAGAACGTGCTGCTGGTGAAGTTCCAGCTTCATCGTTTTGTTTTAAACAGCTGAAACTCCCCCCCCACCCCCCCTCTCTGGATGCGGCCGGTGTCTGGTCCTCGGTGGACTCGGTGGTCTGAGTCCGGTCCCCCCAGCAGAGCCGAGTGAAGACACTCCACCCACCTCCATGGAGGGGTCCCCGCGCCTCTGACTCGGACCCAGGAATGGAGCGCTCCTCCGGGACACAGGTGCACTGCTGAACACCGCGGCAGCTCTCCCGTTAGCGAACACTTCAAAGTAGTACTTGCGCCTTTTTTAAAACCCGTAGCGCTGCCATTAAAAGTCGGTAAAGACATTACTACACCATGGGCCCCCCCCCGCGGGCCCGCTGCCCCTGGTTGCTGTGGAGACGGACCCTGCTCACGCTGTGGCTGTGCGCGCTCGGGACGCGTGCAGCGGAGGAGGGATCCTTCAACGCGGAGGTAACAACTGATTCACTGTTTCAGCTCTAAACTCTTTGAAAAAGGCGAAATACAACGTACAATGTTACAAAATACATCGAATATTCTTCTGACAACATTCAGTATTTACACATACAATCAGCTCTGCTCCCAGTGGAACTACACGCACCCACGATGGACTGCACCATAACTCTTGCTCAACTCTTTGAACTGTGCCGTATTCATTCTGTCTGTAAAGTGCAATGGTTCATGTTCAATCCATTCACTACACATGTTACACACTGCACATATTATTTATGTACTTATTTTTGCATTGTTTATGTTTTTATTCCATCACATTTTTCTATATTTTTTACTTTTTCTTACACTTAGGTATTATTATACTCACACGTAAGTATTATTATACTCACACTTAAGTATTGCCTGATACTTACTGATGCCTGTTTTTGGACCCTTGCTGCTGTAATATTGCAATCCCCCCCTTGTGGGACTAATAAAGTATTATATTATCTGACCTACACATATTTGTTAGTTATAGTTAAATAACAGAATGGTCGAATGGTGTGCCTCACTTCCAGTAACTGATATAAAGGAATGATGTTAACCTGTGTAATATCTTATAAACCAGCGAATCAGAACTGAGGCAGGACCCTCTGCACTGCAACCAATTCACTTGTAACCTATTAGTATACAATACGACATGCAGTATCTCAAGGCGCTTAGTAATTTTGAGACTTTACAATACCACAGTTCCCACAATGAGCACGAACTTGCCCCTGGAGTAAAGTTAAATTTAACGGGGTTAGACCTCCAGCAGAACCAGACACAATGTGAGGATCCATCTGACTCGACTGGTTGGGGGGGAGAGGAGAGAGAGACCAGGGACTGCTGTGTAACGGTCATATTTAAGCTCTGTTAGATTGGTTGTCACAATGAAAATAATGAGATGACGGGAGGTTATTAATGATAGCAGCACCAGTTATTAACAATAATAACATGAACAATAAATACTGAGTAGGTGTGTGTTACTTTTATGTTTACATTATCATTAATATTTGTATTATAACCTTTGTTACTATTTTTATATTTCCCTCAACATACTCTTATTTCACATGTGGTTCATTTTGTTAGTAAAGCTGACTTGCAGGTTGTATGTCTACATATATAACATCACATCCCCAGAAATGACCTTAGTGTTTGTTTATAAACATTACAAGGGTTCCAGAAATGTTCCTGTCAGGAGCAAACTCCTGGCCCTTCATGTGCCTTTCCCCTCAAATGAATGTGCAAACATAAAGAGAAGGCAAGCGTTATACTCGTGGTCATCACCACTTGTACTGAGTGTTACTTTACAAGCCATCGTCTTGTTAACTTAACTTGCTCCGTTAGTCATCGTGATACCTAGCAGATTCAGCATGAAAACTCAAGATACCCGAGTGGGTGTTTCCTCTTTGCCATTTAATTTTCATATGGCTCGTGTCGACTCATCCTCTGACCTCTTAACCTTTATGGACACAATTTGTGAATATTTATTCCTTATTGTACACCTTGAAACTCTCTTCTGACAAAATATCAAGTCAGAACTTGAAACATCACATCTCGGATTCTTGTTCCATCAGTCCATCTATGTGTTGATAGACTATTGACTCTAAGAGGAAAGGGCTTAGCCTGTGTGTGTTCCTATTAGAAGGTGATTAGTGGTGGGCTCTTGTGTCGGAGGGAAAAGCAGAAAGACACACACAGAGGCCTGGTGGTCATTAGAGGTGAGCTAGCATCACCAAACCCAGTGACCAGGGGTCTGGTTGTCTCTCAGGTTGCAACACACACTGATGGGTATTAACATAGCTGTGGTATGTGCAGGCATATGTGTGCTTCTTACTGAGACAAGAGATGTTGGTTTTACACAATGTGCGGACTGATGAGAAATTCCTCATTATGTTTTGCTAAATGTGTGTGTGTGAGTTTGTGTGTCAGCTCAAGCAATAACAACTGTATTATCAGTGTGGTCTTTTTAACATTCAGACTCCTCCATACAAGTAGAATTCTAGAAATGATCTGGGAACTAAAGAAAGGCTGGACAGCTGAGTGAGAGACTTCATAGATTCCTGAACAAAATTTCCCTGTCCTAAGATGTTGTTGAAATGAACTAAACAGCCATGAAAATGAAGCAATCCATAAATATTCATGTCATAGTGTCATATTGAACTTGATGGCTATTTGTTTAATAGCACACATTTTATTAACAATTACATAAGTATAGGTGGTCCAACTACTGTTGTTTGATTGGAAATGATTGAAACCGTGTAAGAGTGTTCAGACACTTTCATTACTCTGAATATTGATATTGTTTGAAATATTGTGACGTGCCATATCCTGGACAGCTGCACCCAGAGGCTGTGATGTGACAGAAAGCCCATCTCCATGTATTTTTGACAGTTTAATCGATATCCGATACATCAGAGCCTTCCCTTAGTAAAAGGGTGCATATGCTAACTTGAGTCTCATAAGTCCCGCAACACTTTTTTTCCTATTACAATCTACAACACCCATGTCATTCATGGTCCCTCAAGAATACAGTTAACTTGAGTCTGTGGTTGATACAGACGTTGATAGTTGATACTAACCAAACTTTAAAGGTTCAGTGTGTAATTTTAAAATGTATGGGGACCTATGGTGGTCTTCAGGTAACATAAAAACAGGAAACGCCCTCTCTAGAGTCACTGTTTGGTTTGTCCGTGGAAGAGAACCTGCTCCAGACGTATAAAAGCCTCAGTGAACGTTAACCACAACAATTCTTAGTATCAGGAGATTACACACTAATGAAAACATTAGTTTGAATAATGCATTCTCTTTCTGTTAATGTTTCCCCCTGAATCCTACACACTGGACCTTTGGCGGTTTAGTTGTTGTGTTATCTCGGAGTAAATTAGAACAAGCTCCTGTCGACACGTTCAGGTCATTTTAATGTGCAGCAGCAACAGAGTGTTTTTTTATTAACAGTTTCGCCCAAAAATCATCAGTGGTCCAGAAAATAGGACAAATAATGGAGGCTTTTATGTGTTAGAATAAAGTTAAACTGCAAGTGATAGTTGAGGACTGAAACAGAACCTAACATCATGCTCTTGGTTTGATGATGGGCCTGCTTATCTCCATGATCTGACCACTAGTCTTTATGTCAAGGGAGACTCAACTTAATGAAGTTGCTGATGACCATACATCTAGCGGATGCATGTTTCTCTTGAGTCCAGTAAGGAAATTTTCTCTCACCCACAACAGCCATAATAGTGGTGATATAAACTTTTATGTGTGAACAGAGAGTTGTCTTGAATTTGAGTGGTGATAAGGTGGTATATAAAGCACATAGTGTACAGTATTCTATCAAAGATAAAGGACAGGTCAGTGGACTGAATGTGTTTTGAACAATGTAAACAACACGTTTGCTAACTTCGGGCTATCGACTTTACCTCGGCTGTGTATGCCTCTTCTGACTGAAGACGTGACTGAAAACAGTCTGGCAGGTCAGTTAGTTACAGACAGGTAGGCCAGCCAATCATGTCATTGGATTATAACAGTCCTGCGAGGATCACGTCACATCACATCGGGACATGAAGAGGATTTCAACAAATAGAAAAAGGGTTAGGGTTTCAGAAACAAATGACCAAACCTACCTTTAATTCACATTCTGAAATACCAAACCAATTTTCTTTCTTGAAATGAAAAAGTCCATGTGATGAGGCGTTAGTCTGAGAAACTCAACTTCACTCTGTCTAAACTAAACGGATGAGGTCGGGCGTTAGAGGAATGAGGCGAAAAGAGATGGAATAAATGTGTGAGTGTGACCAGACTCAGAGAAATCTTAATTTGAAAAAAAGGAGGGAATGTCACAGCATGTCGCGGCCAAGAGGAATCTGTGATTGAGTTATTTCTAAAAAGGGAGAGAGAAAGTTAACAGGGATTGCAGTGGTCACTCTCAGCTGTGCAGCATGTGATGGCTGAATGTGACAGCTGTTCTGTAACTGGGACACACACACGCGCACACACACACACACACGCTGCTGCACAGGCATGCTGGGCCTGGGACTCCAAGGCAGCGAAATACAATGGAGCCTCTTGTCTGAAAAGAGATTGCCCTGACAGAAAACCTGTGAATAGGAGCGGAGGAGGATGAGAGAGCACAGAGGGAAACATGGTCATGATAACACAGGCCGTATAGAAGTGATATAGTGAGTGAAAAAGAGTGCAACTCAGCAAAGTAATATCAGCGAGGGGAGGAGTAAATCAGTGGCTCATTGCAGCACATAACTCAACATGCTCCTCAGTCCATGTCCTCTTTGTATCCATGTAATGTGCAACGTTGTGTCTCTTCACAGTCCTCCTGCTCTCCCCCCCTGCTCCCGTGTGATTGGCTATCACTGTGTCCACAAAGACTCACATTGCTACAGGGAAGGGATTGGGCAGGGGACGGCCATGAGATTGGAACTATCTCTGAGTGCCCTAGGGTTGTTGCCATTCGTGCACATGGTTTCTGTTTGATTCTTTGGTGATGTGCTTCAAGAAATATTCAAATCTAATTCCCTTTATCCTCTCTGTCCATCTCGATTTCTCTCCCACTTCTCCATTTACTTCCTCCTGGTAGGACTTTGGGGGGTAAGAGATGGCAGCAGACCAAGCCTCAGAATAAAAGCTCTGTTAGTATCTTGGCTGACATTGTGGTGGACATACACGCACACACACACAAACATACTCTCTCTCACACACACACACACACGTACAGTCCTGGCAGGTTTTACAACCACTTGTATATTGCTGGGTCTAGGTTTTGGCAGGTAAGCCCAAGGACTCTTTGAAAGCCAATTTAATAGACAAGGTCTATACGCTGGAAGCAGACACACGCACATGCACATGTACTCACTCACACACAAATACACACTGAATCAAAAACTATATTCCATGTTGTGTCTAAGACTTGCTCTATATTCAGCTCAGCTGATTAGGGAAAGCTAAAGTCCAGATTCTGGTTCTTTACAGAAGGATTGAGTAGGTGATCTATGATGATCAGAGCAAATCGAGACAATATGTGCTTTGTTTTTCATATTATATCAATAATAATAATAATTCGTTTTTTAATTCATATTTTTATCACCCATATACAGACACATGCCAACACTCTCCGGCCTTTCACATATGAACTACGCAGCTGGAGATTCTCCGCTCAGACACGTTCACAACAACGAATCCTGCAGAGGATCTGCATTCTCACATGGAGTCATTCGGTTAATATCCAGAGTTTTTACAAGGAACCTGGCAGGAAAAACTCTGGAGAAAGTTTGAAGCTTCTCTAACAGACATTTTGCGTTCAAACTTTCAGCCCCTCCAGATAATTTCAGGAGATTATCCCGTGTTCAGTGCATATCTGAAAGCGATTTCTGACTGGTTTGGATTTCTTCATAGTCCAAATATAATTTAAATTTTAACGAGTTAGGACAAGTTTCCCCTACTCAAGTAAATCAGCAAACACTGTTGAGCTGCAGCTGATCATATCTGCCAGCCTAAGTCATTTCAGTAGGATAAAAAAGAACCCTACTCTGATCCGTCTGACTTTGAAATCAAGGAGCCCTTGTTTGAAAAATTCCAAAAATATTGATTTAATAAATCTGGCTCAATAATTGGCTCAGCCTGTTACATGTACTGTAGTTGTTGGTGTCTTATTTGTGATTGTGTCTAACATGGAACATACATAACATTATTTGACTGGAGAAGAGTGTTCTGTGATCCCTGCCACCTGTTTCCCCTCGACTCAGAGTGTGTGTGTGTGTGTGTGAAAGAGAGAGATAGAGTACTTAGATAGTGTTTCAGGAAGTGCGTGTTTGTTTTTGAGTGTATGTCTGTGTGTCAGCTTGTTTGAAGCTTCCTTATCTAAAGGCAGAGGTGGGTCCGGGTCACGTCCAGTTCAGCCATCCCGGTGCCTCTTCCTGCTCCCACGCACACACACACCTTGTATCTGTAAATCTTTGTGGAGAATTATCATAAAGATGAATCAGGTTTTGAATGTTTCAGCGCCTCAGGCCAAGTGCTCTAAAGCCTGAGGGCTCAAACTCTTTGTGTTTTCATCTTTAGCCTTCTGAAGACCTGTGCATAGACTCTAAAGACGTGAGTGAGGTCTCAGGTGCAGAGTAAAAGAGAACGCTGCCATACTGCACTGTACCTTTAAATTTACCAGTACCTGTGTTTTCACCATGAGAGAACTGTAAAATAGCATCTATATGCTTATGTATTTTAGCTTAAAAGGAAGTGACGAGTCCAGACTGTCAGTCAGATGATTAGGTTGATTTGACATTTGAAATTATTTTAATTCTGTCCATTTCTTTTGTTCAAAATAACTTACAGCTGTGCAGGATTTTCAGCGTTTTTTCTTATGCTGTCAAAAAAATCTGAAACGCTTTTTTTTTAGCTCAAAACCTAACCTTAATGGAAAAAAGAGAAGAAGTGCAACATCAGCAAAGGACCAATGTTAGATGTGTGTATTGTAGTTGTGTAGAAGGAGCAGGACGGTCAGGCAGAGGGTGTATAAAGTTAATCAAGGAATTTCTGACCGTGTGTAATTTGTTTTAATTGGACTGTGGATATATGTAACACACATTTAGTGAGAAAAAAAACTTTTGTCTAGTTGCATACAAGTGAGTATTTTAAAATGTATACGATTCATGTGCCAAACGTGTGTGTGCAAAAGAAAGACTGAAAGAAGTGAGTTTGTTTTTATGGCTTTAAAGGAGTGGGTAGGTAAATACACAGCTTTATCAACTAGTATTTTACCCTGTAAAAGAATGGGCGTCGACTTGAGACGACATCTGCACACACAGATGTTCACAAATCAACATACATGAGCACACATGCACACTGATATAGACACACACCCTGTTTTTACATTCCCTGCACCAGCAAAGGGGAGTGTGTGTCCATGTGTAGGCGTATTTAGTATCTCAGACTACCCGATATGCAAGTGCTTGCATGAGTGTGTGTGAATGTGTGCGTGTGATATAAGGTTTCTGCAAAACAGGTGGGATAGACTTTGCGTCATCTTTGATTGGTTCAAGTATCACGTTTTCTCCCTAATGTCTGCCATTAACCCCCCCACCCCCTCTGGCTCTCCCAGTCACATACTGTCAAAATACAGGAGGTTGCCTTCCTCCTTTTGTATACGAAATTCTAAATGCAATCTGATACTTTCACTTTTTGTGTTATGATTTATTTGCCTTTTGATTTTATGAAGACTTTGTGGTGGCGGTCAACTTCAGGAACATAGTCCCAATGATCACATATGAGTAGATGGCCCTTCCTCATTTGTACATTTTCTTAATTGTTGTCTTCCAGTCATGGCTGAGGATGTATGGTTACCTGCCCCAGGCCAGCAGACAGATGTCGACCATGCGATCAGCTCAGATCTTGTCCAACTCCATCAGCGATATGCAGCGGTTCTATGGCCTGGAGGTCACCGGACAGATGGACCCTTTAACCATCAGGTTAGCTGGACTTAGCTTCAGTTACAGTCGTTGAGCATGGCCTATGTTCTGTCTTTTTACTTGAGAGGAGCAGTACTCTGGCTGCACCAGGCAGCTCATAGGTACACTTTGAATTAAACAACAGAAATGTACAGAGACATCAAGGAGAGAAAGTAGGGGTTGTGCTGTCGTACTCCCCTTCATCTCTTCTCTTGGGGGCCTCGTGCTTTTCAACACTCACTGGCATACCTCTTGCCTGTTCCTGATCTTCTTTCAACTCCTACAGTGCCATGAAGAGACCCCGCTGTGGTGTGCCTGACAAGTTTGGAGGCCAGATCAAAACCAATGTGAGGCGGAAGCGCTACGCCCTCACCGGACATAAATGGAACAAGAGCCACCTCACATACAGGTAACAAAAAAGTAATTGCTAATGGTATAAAAATGAAATACATTTGAAATAGGAATCTACAAAGGGATTTATTTGACCTTTCTCCCTCTTCTTTTCTATGTTCCCATAGCATCCAGAACTACACTCCCAAGGTCGGAGAGTATAATTCATACGAAGCCATACGGCGGGCCTTTAAAGTCTGGCAGAGGGTCACTCCATTGACCTTCGACGAAATCCCTTACCAGGAGATCAAATATGGACGACGCAAGGAGCCCGACATCATGATCTTCTTTGCGTCAGGTTTTCATGGAGACAGCTCTCCTTTTGATGGAGAGGGAGGATTCCTCGCCCACGCCTACTTCCCTGGACCTGGAATGGGCGGGGACACGCACTTTGATTCTGATGAGCCGTGGACCATAGGAAACCAGAACATACAAGGTAAATGTTGAATGTCAGAAATAAACAAAAATTGAAATCTGAAATAGAAATTTGGACCTCTTTGTTTGATCTGCCCATAACAGGTAAATCGCCATTACCCTTGCTTGTTTCTTAAGGATTCATCCAAGTCAGGGGATTTTGCTGTTCGCATCAGAGTTACTTGCTCAATTTTCAGGTTGAGATGGAGGATATGGGGGTTATTAGTTCATTGATCATGTGTAGGTGTTCAGCTGATGAGCAGTTTGCGGCATAAATGTTGTGTCATGTTGTGGAGGCTGTAATGGACCTGTGTAAAACCTGTGATAGCAAACAGCTGATCCTATGACTGTGGAGTTGCTGTTGTTCAGCGAGCTACATCATCTCTTATTTGTCACACTTTGCTTCTCAACTGTACCTCCTCATAGGTCTGATTTACACACACACACACACACACACACACACACACACACACACACACACACACACACACACACACACACACACACACACACACACACACACACACACACACACACACACACACACACACACACACACACACACAAACACACACAAACAGACCCAAGATCCTTTTTCTTCTGTGAGGACTACAGTTTGCTAAAATCATGTCCTAAATCTAACTTCAATCCCACTTTTCTTGAGATGAACCCTAAAACCAATTACAACTTTTAACACCAATTTCCAGCTCTAATCTAAGAGTTGAGGATTAAGAAAATATCCCAATTTGAAAGAAAGTGCGAGAAGTCTCCAGAGTTCCTGTTCTTGCGGTGCACCCATTAACCCCGCTGACCAGAAAGGGATTTTTTGCAACAATGGGCTTTCCTTCCCTGTTATCTACATACATACACCAGACACAGACAGCTAAAGCTTTGTGTGTGTATGTGTGTGTGTGTGTGTGTGTGTGTGCGTGGGTGAGGGATGTCCTGCAGGACAGATCACAGAGACCCTGGAATCCCAAAGTAAGTGGGAGGGTGTTCCACTTGGGGAGATCTGCAGACTGCTCTACTTAAACAGCTTAAAAGCAAAGTACAACCAAATTACAGTCCTGTCTGACTTTAGTTAGACACACGTCTACCTTCTTGAACCTTGACTGCAGTCTTCACTTAACTGTGGCATTTTTACAACGTCCACTTACATTATGGTTGAAATTTAGCCCCTACACTTAAAATGTTGGCCTCTGTACTTGCAAAACACACGCAGTTATCCAGCATCTGGCTGTTGGAAATATACCATTAAGGCAAGACAGCAGCAATCAAGTTAATTCAGGTAATTGTTTAAGTTAATATGTCAAATAAAAAAGCCAAATATCCTGAAGAGTTGCTTATTTCACTATAAATTAAATAACATCAAACAATATTAAATTTCCTATTTTAATCTTGGGCCCCTAGAAAATGATCTTCATGAAGTCGAAATAAGAAATCAGTGAATCCGTAAAAGAACAGGTTTAAAAAGGAAATTACCTTTTTTTGGGTCAGGGCTATTTTCAAAACATAATTCATATTAGTTTGGTAGTGCAGGAATATCATATTAGTATTATTAGTATCATTCCTTCAGAATTGCCCCTCTTCAAATCCTAGTGCAAACACAATCTCACTTGAAGGAGCAGAAGAAGTGAGATTTGATGAGCATCTGCTGCACTGAAGTCAGTGTCCTGAAGCATGAAACAGAATCAGCTCTGACCTCTGACCTCCTGTGGGTGGGGGACAAACAAAAACAGATTTAAACTCAGAGATCAATAGTCACACATAAAAAATTAATACGAGAGCAAAAATCAATTCCATTGGAGTCCTTTGCGGCTGTACTGTTTTCCTCCCCTTTCCCTGACCTCGGCTTCACCTGTTGGCGAATAACATTTCTATTGGACTCGAGGTTTTCGGTGTGAACCTTGTGACGCACAGTGTGATTAATCAGCACGGCCTGATAAAAAATAGCTTTTGCACTTCCTCCAGAGCAACCCACGGATACGCTCTCTCAAACACACCTTACACAATGACACCTTGTAGCGATAAAACGTCAGAAGCCTTTGTGGTTCTTTGAGGTCAGATGAGACAAACATGAGTAAGTCACTGGCAAAAGGCAGAGCGAACGTTGAGAGAGCATTCTGGTTGTCAGGGTGCGGCTTTGTACTGTGGGTCGTCTCACTTGTTGGTGAAAAAGCTGTGAGACGCGGTAAATAAGTGAAATAAGACTTGAATGACCAAATGTGCGTGTAGTGAGAATTAGATGTGTTGGCTGAACTTTGCTGAGATGTTTGAAGTTTTTTTTAGCCTTTCTCTTTTCGAACTAAATGGTTGTCACGGTGACCTCACAAAGACTTCTTTATCTGCTTTCAGTGCTCTCTCGCTCTCTTTTTCTTTATTCACCCACTGTCCTGCCCTCTGCTGTTTTCTCTCCTCGAGTGTTAGCTGTAGCTTAGCATGCCATGAGGACATTCATGTGACTCGGAAATTATAGATGGTTGGGGAGATGAACTCTGTGTGTGTGTGTGTGTGTGTGTGTGTGTGTGTGTGTGTGTGTGTGTGTGAAAGGAGAAATTAGACCATCTTCCCCATTCCCTTCCATGCACGTTAGTGACATCACCAAGTCACCAACAGCGTGATGTCACTGGCCCAGATCTGACAAATAATCACGGTCCATTGGGGCTGTTAAAATGACTTGCAAGTTCAAAGTTCACAGAAAGCAGGGCAGGGCAACAAAGAGGTATTGACTGAGAGGGAAGTACCCGACTGTGCGCTGGCTTCAATACATGAACTCGTTGGTCAATTCTCAACAAGGTTTTCTTTGGTTTTACTTTTCAGAAAAAAATCCATGAGAAGTCTTTTGTGTAGAGAGGAAGTTGATGCAATGGTCATTGTGGCTCAGCTGTGTTGTGGCCTTGTCAGTGTGTACTTGTTGCAGTGGCCAGCAGAATCCTCTGACAGCTACAAAATGCCAGGAATGTATGCTGATTCATATCAGCCGTCATTAGCATGCCATTTGTGATTCATGTGTCGGATCAGTGGAGATTTGTAGTGTCATCCCAACTGAGAGAGATTCTGATAAATCAGCTACATGGATATAAACAGCGGGCAGCACAGTGGTGCCTCAGAGTAAGATTAAGGGGGCTTGTTTGAATCCCAGCTTGTCTGGGGTCTTTCAGTGTGGAGTTTGCATTTTCTTTGTACCAGGTTAATTGGAGCCTCTGAACTGATAAAAGATGTGAATGTGAGCATGAATGGTTGATTGTCTTTACATGTCGGCTGGGATTGGCGTCAGCTCCCCTTGCAACCCCTCAGGGGATGAGCGTGGTGGATAATGGGTGATGGATATCCACGGATCACCTATTAGAAACACTTGCACACCTCTGTATATTCATGTCATTATCCAAACAGTTAATCTCTTGTCAGCACTGCCATGTGTAACATCATGTCAGGAGCAGCAGGTAACGTTCCATCAAGCGTCAGAATAGGGAATAAATGTAATGTCTGTGACTTTTTGTTTTCTCAGTTTTGTCTGAGTTGGGTTCAGCCTCCTCCTCTTTCCTCTTTTTATAACAGCAAAATATTTTTCACACACGTGTAAGAGCAGGCAGGGACGAGCCAGTGAAGAAGAAAATAACTGCTGCTTTCAACTACAATGGTTAATGCAGTACCTGAAATGGTGAAGCATTAAATCAGACTAATGATCATCATGCACTCACACAAATGCGGCCACGTGAAATATTAACTTATACATTCTGCAAAAACGGTCACCTATTAATTTGGTCACACAGTCTGGAGCCATGCCCTCAGTATCAGTATGAGGCACTTTCTTCCATATGTAGCTTGTACCATATGGGTTGCTATGTGTGTTTTTCTTGAGACACTAATGTTTGAATGCAGATGGACACCAGGTATTTTGTCTTTCTCAATGAAGTTCCCCTCCTCCTAACTCGTCTCTTTGCTTCGTAATGTTCACACAGGTAATGACCTCTTCCTGGTCGCAGTCCACGAGCTGGGTCACGCCCTGGGTTTGGAGCACTCCAACAACCCCCTGGCTATCATGGCTCCCTTCTACCAATGGATGGAGACTGAGAACTTCCAGCTGCCTGAGGACGACAGGAGGGGCATACAGCAGATCTACGGTAGGGTGGGCCGTGCACGTTGGATGCTTTCCTATTAACTGTTGTATTGGTGACTTTCTCGAACTTTGCAAGTAGTGTTACAGCATTTTTCCAACAACAAAGTGATCATTCTCTCAAAGAAGTTTTTCGTCTTTCTTCTTTCAAACGTGTAAAATATCTTGTTAAATGTCTTTGTTTCCAGACAACCAGCAGAGACTCATGGAGCTCTAAAATGTAACATGAATTAGTGAATATTAGAAGCAGATGTAAGTCGGTTTCTTTTTAGCTTTGGATAGAGACAGATTTTCCAGGTTTATCCATATCTCTACACTAGATGCTGAATTTATTTGTTTATGACAGACAAATTGTGTATGAGGGTGGTATCAGTGATTGTATCTTACCCTCAGCAAGAACGCAGAAAAGCTTTGATTTGATTTAATTGAAGTTTTATTTTATTGTAATTGCATCAAACAGGTTTAACCCATGTCGTCCGTTTTCCCCATCAGGTCACTCCGACAGTGGGCCCACCCCGGCCCTGCCCACAGTGACGCCACGCCGCCCGGAACCTCGGCCCCCTCAAACACCACCTCGACATCCTGACCGTCCCAGAACCACTGAAAGACCAGATCACTATGGACCCAATATCTGTGAGGGGAACTTTGACACAGTCGCCATGCTCCGAGGAGAGATGTTTGTTTTCAAGGTAAAGGCTTTAAGGTTTGAGATAATAAGAAGGATTTGTAACTGCTTGCTGGCTCTGCAGTAATGAGCACACAAAGTCCAAAAAAAACCATTATGTGTACCATTATAATGGTTTATTATAGGACCTTACTTGTCTTTCAGTCGGCCTCCAGCAGAGGAGCTGCTCTGACAAGTTAACAGCGTCAATAAATTAGTTGTACTTTCCTGGAGAATCGGTTTAAGACAAATGGCGTGTGCACGGCCAGCAAGCGGCCTGTTTTCAATCAGGTCCTTGTGGATTGTAAAGCCACAGGGTTGGTGTTTTTTATGACACTGAACACTGTTAAAAGGGTGGGGTGTTCTCAGGTGTTTTCCTTAAAGAGCCTCTGGACCCACACAAAACATTCACAGGGGCCGAAGCAGCAGTGAGCTATTAGTAAAGGTCCAAGAGATATTTCTTAGAAAGCTCTTATTTTGCTGTAGACTTTTTATTATTTGTTTTAATTGGCATTTTTTGGCCGGACAGTCAGCGGTTGAGAGGCAGACAGGAAATATAGGGAGGAGAAGGGGCATCACATGCAACAATGATATACGTCCTGAATCATGGACATTGCGGTTATTTGGCATGTGCTGTAAACATTTGCTTACCGGAGAACTCAAATATTGTATTATTAATCAAGGTTCCTTGATATCATTCAACCCAGACCTGTGGCCATCTGCCATATGTTGTCAACGAACATGGAAGTAGCGTTTCCTGGTCAATGTCAGTTGAAGGAACGGACATTTAAGCAGCAAACAGAACTCAATTTTAACCACTTCAGTGACAACCTATTCATTGAGCCGCTCTATAGAGATAATTAAAGATGTGTTTCAGTGGGAGAGGTCAAAGGAGGGTGTTGACGTTTGGCAGCGCTGAACACTGAGGAGGTTTGTAGATATAACAGGGAGCTGGACAGTGAACAGCCTCAGATTCACTTAAAACCAAAAACCTCACTTTTATTTTTTGTCTCGTTTACATAAGAGGGAGTTCTGCTGTGTTTTATATCGACAGGATGTTGTACAGCTATTCCACAGCTCACAGAACTCTGAGGGCAGCAAAACAAAGTATTTGGTTATAAGATTTTTTTAACATTCTGTGAGCAAATAATATAACTTTATTTTATAGCACTTATCTAAACAAGGTTACAAAGTGCTTCACAAAATACATGGCAAAAATATAATGAATAAAAATAAAAGCAATTCAATTCAATTTTAACCACCAGATCATAACATCAAAATGTATAGAGAAACCCAATAGTTCCCATAATGAGCAATCAGTTTGGCGACAAAAAAACCTACTGAAAAAAAACCTCCAGCAGAACCAGACTCGGTGCGTGCGGCCATCTGTCTTGACCGGTTGGGCTGAGCAGAGAATAATGGGGAGCAGCCGTGATCTGATTTTACATGGCACATGGTGTGAGTCTGTGAGCAGCAGGACACTGGGACAGGAGTTGGTCACCTCTCTCTGTGAAGTTGGAGTTTTGCAGTGTGTCTCCTGCAGCTCTTCATCAAACAGCTCATTGCTGCCTCGCCTGACTCCTCCATTTCTCCCTGCAGTATTTCAAACTCATCTGCTATCAGAAAAAATGCTGAGTGTGACCACTGTCTTCGTTCTTAGATGCCTTTTTGATGAACGATGGCAGTAAGTGCTAGGCTCAATGACAAACACGTTGAATTTTCTGTTATAGTGACATTAAATGATTTTAATGTCAAGCTGCAGAATTGGAAGATGTGTGGTTTGCATATATATATCAATATTGTGATACATTCTTCTGTGGACCATAGGCTCAAAAAACATTCTTACCTTATCTGGCAATCATCAGTCTTAACAGACTTTTATTTAAATGAAAATGATCAAGATCGCCACTTTAAAGCAAATAGCACTGTTTCAAAGCTCTCCTCACAGAGAGCCCTGTCCCTCCACACACACACACACACACACACACACACACACACACACACACACACACACACACACACACACACACACACACACAGATCAGTCTATGAATATCTCTTATCTCAGACCCTTAGTGTGCCTGACACTGACCAGTAGTTGTAAGACTTGGCATCCATCTGCCTGGACGTGTGCTACGCATGGTCACACAGATATATCTGTGCTCTTAGATTTAATTTCAGCCAGTGATATCTATGTTCTTTGGTTTTATCCACAGTCACAAAGCTCATCTGGACAACATTAATCAGCGTCCAAAACTCACTTTTTCCCTGAGAGCCACTCGTTTCTAAACTAATACATATGACTCCAATCTGATTGAGTGCAGACGAAAAGCAAATAATATACGTTTAAGTCATCAGATAAATTTTGTGAATACAAATCAATGCAATACAATTATCATGTGCAGTGTAAAAAATAGTAATCAACCTGCCACACCATGCCTCAGCCCACCCTCCAAGTGCCCAGATAATGACAAATCATCAAGTGTTGTGTAATCACATCATACTATAGTGTAACTTTAGTGAATATGAACTAGATTCTTCTTTCCTAGTAGCAGTTCCGGGGAGCAAATTATTTCAGGCTGCATTTTCTTCCTAGCGGTTTAATTACTTTCTTAGTACTTGGTTTGGGTGCAGTTTCCAACAGGCTGCTTTTAGTCGTTGCACCAGTCTGCCTGTGATGCCTCCTTTGTTAGGACATTTTAGTTACTAATGGTCGACATTATTCTTCTCTGTTATTCCTCTGCACAGGCAAAATCGCTCACTTTGAGCTCTCAGAGTGGGCGTAATTTGTGAGACATCAGTACCACTCTCTCTTTCCCACAGAGTCCTGTCCATTAAAACTAACAAGTGGCTGTCATTCTGGAGGGAGATGGCTCCCTTCTTTTATTCACGTCTACCATTTATTCTGCGCTCGGGGCTGGACACAGAGACAGTCAGCAGAGCAACACGGAGCTGCTCCCAGTATTGAACCTCCCACACTGAAGTCTGGTCTGTTCTGCAGAGGACTAATATGGTCAATTCAGTCTTAATCTGGTCAACGCAAGGAGCTGTCAGACCACACAAATCAAAGAGCACGCTCCCCGTTCAGTTCGGCCCTGTTCTGTTTCTCTCCGCTCTCGTTAAACACATTTTCATTCTGTTCCATTCCATGCCGCGTCGCGCCGTCCTGTCTGCCAGTGTGTTCTTACGTGAAGGACAAAGCTAGGTGTGCTTGCCAGAAAGAAGCAGCACCGAGCATTTTACCGTTACATTATCCAGGACAAGCAGAGCTACTGACTCACCACTTATGAATGAGACTGGTGTAAATCTGTCTACTGGCTTGTGTGCGCAGCATTTACAGTAGATATGACAGTTCATAAGTTTCTCTGTGTGTTCATGGGTCAAACTTGATGCTGTGATGCACACATGACAGTTCTTTATCAACGTTAGTCAGTAATCAGCAGAGAGAGTGGGAGGTGAGGACGTGACAGAGCCACCAGAGCGGAGACTTGACTATTATTAGCCTGCCACTGTTCCGCTGTTGTTAGTTTATTGTACGTTTTGGTCCAGTTATACTGCAGAGCTCATCGTGACCAGCAAGCAGTTCATGAAAAGTGACTTACAACCTTTTCTTCCCAAAGCTACATGTAGACCTTGTGCTTTCTATTCCTGTTTAGTCCAGCCAGCTACTTTATGAACTCCACCAAGGGGGACATCTTTTCACCCTGAAATCAATGGTGTTATTATTGACCATAAATGAGGTTTTACTTGATACAGTGAAAGTCTCAATAAATACAAATATAAACAAGGTCTAAAGCTTACAAATTACAATAGTTCGGATCAGGACATGTTTTGAATATTAATAGCTGTTTACAGACTGTGTGGGCTGTAATAGACAAGTGACATAATTTTCCTTTACCTTAACTAACTAAAATATGCAATATTAAGGATAGTGTGATTGATTTAATAGTTCCATTATATATGTTAGAAGCCACAAAATTTGGGCTTTCTGTGGGGGGATAATCCCCCTGAAACCCCCCCATAGCTGACTTCTGTTTCCCTCAAGCTTGCTTCTCCATATCCTTTTGGACTTTGTCTGCTGTTGTTGAGATGTGTTTCAAACACATTTTTTCAATTCGGTCTTCTTAGGGCCTCTGGTTCTGGCGGGTGCGTCGGAACAGGGTACTGGATAACTACCCCATGCCCATCAGTCACTTCTGGCGGGGTCTGCCTGGAGATATCGATGCGGCCTACGAAAGACATGACGGCAGGTTCGTCTTCTTTAAAGGTAAGCAGCAAATACTCACAAACACTGATGGATGCATGCGCCTATAAGCTCCGAAACAGAATATGATGACGCACTTGCTCATGCTGACAGTATCCTAAAGTCATAAACAAAATTGCATTGCACTTGTAATTTTCTACCTCGCAGCTCAATGGAAAAGGTCAAATGATGATTGATCATTTGTCATTTATCAAACCATCTCCTAGTGACTGTTTCTGTAAAACAGGCCTGCTCCAACTAACCTTTTGAGAGCATGACAGTCTTCCAGGAGCAACTGCCTTTGAGAGCACCGGATTTGTACACAGTGTCGTACTACTAGTAGTACACATGCTTCGTATGCTCAAGTAGCAAAAGTGACAAACAGCTCTAGTGTTTAACAGACAATCATTGTTCAGACTCAGCAGAGGGTGTGGTATCACTGCATCCAGGTTTTATCACAAGTCAGTCCGTCTTACATCTGTATCAGCGTGTAAAAGCTTTAGGATTAATTTGTTCTTTTACTTTCATCTTTATTGAAAAATGTCAAACGGAGCATATGGAAGATAAGTCTCCCCCTATACATAAGTATACTCTTCCTCTATATAAACCCACCCACCATCTGGTTTCTTCTTAACAACCTTAACACAGTTATAATGCACCATGGTAATTTTAAACCGCCATGTCCTAATGCTATCACACTTTAATGGTCAAACTGATTGTGGAGCTTTAGTCATCTTCTGCAGATAATGTTGGAGATAAACTGCAAGTGCCCACGCTTCCTCAAGAAAGCAGCACTACATAATATGTTCTACATGCAGAGTATAAATCTCCTTGAGCCCAGCTCATTATTCACACTGAGTCACTGAGAGCGGCTCGTCTTTTACAATGGTGGATGATGTTGGTGAATGAAAAAGAGAGCGCTCAGGTCTTCAGTGCAGCTTGAACCGGGGGAGCCACAGGCTCTGGGGCAGCTGTTGATGGTGAGGAGCATGATGTCATCGGCAAGTCCCTCAGTGTGACACTTGGCTGCGAGCCATTCACAAAAAAAGAACAAGAGGAGGAAGCGAAAAGGAGGGAAAGAGAGTGGAAAGGCTGTGTGAGCCCTGGGGGAGCAAGAGTAAGGGGGACCAGCTAAAGCAGCTGGATATCTGTTCCCAAGACCTATGGACCAGTTGGTTCAGTAACAGTCAGAATGAGAAGTCCTTTCTTCATCTGTGTTCCTGTGCAAAGCTCTGCACATTAAGTTGATTTGTTTGCTGTGTGATTGGTGGTTGACAAGTATCTTCTAATACATTTCACATCCATCAGCCGTGACGGCAGGAAACAACTAAACCCACAACCGTCACAGAATTTACCCCCCACTCCCGGCTGTGGTGAGCTTGATGTTTCCTCTTGGAGGAACTAGCATTATGATCCATTGTAAGCATGTCGGTTATTCCCAAATGTAATTGAGTGTTCAATCATGAATATTTGAAGTTTTTATTTACTTGTCAGTCCTGGAGCCGCCCTTTTTAATGAGATCTGCATTTGAATAGAGTGGATTCTTACTTGACCCGGGCTCCAACCCTCCACCAAGTTAATTGCAAATCAGTTCAATATTTTTTTTGTGTAATCTCAGGGACAAACAAACTAACAGACATAAGTGTATGATGGCACATCCTTAATATAAAAAGGATACTGAGGATCACTGCCACTGTTGTCATGTGTGAAATCACATGAACTTTCCTGAGTTGGGGAAGTCAAGAAAAACACTTTTCTAGCAGTTTACTGTAAGTTGTGTTGTTCTTGTTGATCACTTAATTCAATGTAGTGTGACTATGTATTTATGAGGTGTAAAAGCAAAGCTGTAGTCCAAAACGGGATAATAGAATATGACAAATCCTCCGTACAGGAACACAGATTTATTAATCCAGCTGTTGTATTACCCAGAGGTTGTCCAGCTGTTTTAATCCTAAACAAATCACCCTGTTTATCCCTTTAGAAAAACCGCAGTTTCATAGCAGGAAGGGGTGACATCTTGAGGTCAATGTAGCTCTTGTGCAGTGGTGAAAAGTCATGGAACAAGTCATGGGATTTTACATCAAGGCCGTGCACCACAGGAACCCTGGGATGCATTGCGTCAACCCTCTTATTCTCTATGCTGAGTGTTGAGCTTTCATTTTAAACGAGGAGCAAGGGGCTGGAGGTGGGTGGGTGAATGGATGGATGGATGGTTGGCCGGGTGGGTGGGGGAAAAGAAGGACTGGAGCCAAAGAGGAAAGATGTAATGGTGCCAGGAGGAATGGAGTACCCCTGCCTGACATAATAAAAACAATAAAACCTTCCCTTCAGCGAGAAATCTGCTACATGAGACAAGCCGCTCCGAACGGATAATTACAAGCCAAACCCAAACTCCTTAGTCAATGATGTCGTACTCGCGTTTGCTGAGTCTTTTTGATTGCCTGCCAACAAATCATTATTACATTCATATAATTTACAAGTGTGTGTAAATGCTGGTTTGTTTCCCATGTTGTTCTCTTTTTATTCCTCGTTTAACTTCAATTACTCAACATGTTGTGTGCCAGAATGTGCACACAGCACATCTGTGCCTTTCAGGAATTGTCTGTTCGCATGTGTGGACCCATGTGAATCCAAACATGCACGCCAGGATCCATAAGAGTCCACTAATGGTCCTCTCCTCTCCTCTTGTCTCCCTGTGACTCCTCTCCTCAGGAAACAGATTCTGGCTTTTCAGGGAGGCTAACCTGGAACACGGCTATCCAATGGAGCTGACTGATTATGGTCGGGATATTCCCTACGACCGAATAGACTCAGCCATCTGGTGGGAGCCGTCCGGCTTCACTTACTTCTTTCAAGGAGACTGGTAATTTAGCTTAAACCTGTCAGCATCATGAAAACTCACCTGCTACCCTGTTTATTAGTTCATGATCAAACTCATTTTTGCCTCATAACATCTAGCTTTTGTCTGCAATGGGAATGAATACAATCACTCCCAGGTTAAAGGACTCTGCATTAGACACATGTTTTAACATAGACACATGTTTGAAAAACATGGTTTGGCAAACTCTTCCACTGGCAAGGAGAAAGGAGTCATTACCTTTTTAGGGGTTTACCCATGTTAAAAAAACCTGTGTGTACAGGATCAATTAGGTTTATTGGAGTATCAATAGTTTGATCACTTTTAATAGTTCAGACAGCACAGTCGAGCTTGATCTCGACACAACAACATTGTTCCATGAAACAACATTAAAATATATTGCATTTGACTCACGTACAATTACCCATGCTAACTGTGTGTCAATCATTTCACCACTTTGAGTCCAGACTTGTTCATTTCAGCAATGATGCAAAAGAAGCCACGAAAGTTGTAGAGACATTCATGATCTCCAGATAATGAATCTCACTCACAGTGGTTCTCATCAGTGCACGACTATTTTACGCAAAGACAAATGCATCTCAATCTACCCTGGTAAAAAATTGGGTTGTTTTTACGATTTATGTTTCAAAGCACATTCATGTGCATTTCTACTAATGAACTGGAAGGCTTGTATTTTATTGTGGTTCTACCAAATGGACTCAGAAAATAACTCTCTCCCAAATATGGAATGAATTTATTTCAAGATCACACAACTTATTTATAAGTTTAATTATAGCTTTTCCCTATGAGGATTAAGCCGTACATGAGGAATAGCAGCAGCTGTATATGTGCAGCTCTTAGTTAACAAAGTTAGAAAGTTCTATGAACAATACAAACATTTTGAAGATACTGTGGAGCAGAACAAACACCAGTGTATGAAAGGGGAAAATATTTATGAAAACACTCATAGGAAAGTAAGTAATTACACTGGGGGCTTCTGGTGCATTTATACTCGGCTCAATTTGAATGTCCTGTATAAACTGTGATGTTATATATACACCATGCAGGCCCCCACCGTGCTCTTGTTTAGACAGCTGATAAACAGTGACGTCCATCTTCTCCACTGCTGTCTGCAGGTACTGGCGTTTCAACGAGCAGTCGCGCTCAGCTGACAGAGGCTACCCGAAACCAATCAGCGTCTGGGGATCGTCAGTGCCCTCTGCTCCCAAGGGGGCTTTCCTCAGCGATGACGGAGGTGAGCTGAGACAAGAAGAGTGGTTTGTGTGTGTGTTTGTGTGTGTGTGTGTGTGTGTGTGTGTGTGTGTGTGTGTGTGTGTGTGTGTGTGTGTGTGTGTGTGTGTGTGTGTGTGTGTGTGTGTGTGTGTGTGTGTGTGTGTGTGTGTGTGTGTGTGTGTGTGTGTGTGCGTGCGTGCGTGTGTCAGCAAAAAAGTGGGGGAGGGGACACGCCTGAAACAAAGAACTAAGGTGTGGCCATGCGATTATCATGAGGGAGGGGATGGTGAGTGCGTGACTTTGTGTCTTCTGGGAAGTGAAGTGTATGTCTTGTGCTTTTCAATGCCTTGGTTTGAGCAGCTAGTTGCTCAGGCTACATCCATACTACTACATTTTCCTTTGAAAACACATTCACTCTAAAATTCCGGAGTTTTAAAGCCACTTAAACAAAGTAGTGGGGTTGTGGTTTAGTTTGGACAAACAGAAACTGAGATGTTTGGAAACGATGACGTAGACACTCACAACCACTTGCTGAATGGGTCCTGTTGGTAATGACTTAGCCTTTGTTGAGGAATTCTATCACATGACACTCTTCCTGGAGATAACAACCAGCGTTAGCCCGGGTACCAGTGTAGACTGCAACACGGATAAACAATTACCCTGTTGTCTTTGCTAACAGTTGCTGTGCAGATACAACCCTTTACATACGTAGGAGTCAAGCTATTATTCCTATTTACACCGGCACTGCATGCACAATGTAGGTGAATGGTCTTGTGATGTGCACGTTCAGGCATGTTAGTATGGAGGGATGCAAACTAATGTGAAAACCAGTTTGCAAACGAAAAATTGTAGTAAGGAAATGAGCTAACAGCTAGCGTTTCATGGAACCAGTGTCCAGTCTTCATGGTAAACTAAGCTAATCTGAACAGACAGATACAAACTCTTTGTTTAAATTGATACACTGACTGAAATCTGTTCTCCTCGCCTCCTCCAGCCTACACTTTCTTCTACAAGGGTTCCAAGTACTGGAAGTTTGACAACCACCGCATGAAGAGCGAACCAGGCTACCCCAAGTCCATACTAAGAGACTTCATGGGCTGCAGTGTAGACCTGGACCAGGACAGAGACACGGACACAGACTCAGGGCGTAAAGTCCCAGATGTGAACCGTCCGCCGTTCAACCCGGACGCAGGACGTGAAGGTGACAAGGGCAAAGATCGGGACGGAACGGATCAAGGTGGAACAGACAAAGACACGGGCAAAGGATCAGACAGTGACAAAGACGAGGACTACCGTGAGGGTCGGGAGGAGGGCACCAACGAGGTGGACGTGGTGCTGAAGGTGGACGACAGCGAGGAGCGGACCATGAACATCCTGATGGTAACCATCCCACTGGTCCTGGTGCTGTGCATCCTGGGACTGATCTACGCCATCATCAACACGCTGCAGAGCAAAGGGGCGCCGCGGCTTCTGGTGCACTGTAAGCGCTCACTGCAGGACTGGGTGTGACCCTGGACATTAGGGGGACACTGAACTTTGAACTTGAATCGGACCTTAGACACCCGCCTCGTCTAATCCCAGCCCCTCCATCTCTGTGCTCAGTGGCTCCTGAAACTCTTAATACTTGTGGTAGTAGATCCATACACTCACACAAACTAGAATCAAGCATAAATTATGTCTTACATATACACACACACACACACACACACATCATCCTAACCTCCTCTTGTCTCCCATGGTGCTCTACAATGCGTTGACTGTAGTCTATTTATATGAGAGAAGTTTGCACATTGGTTTTTTTTTTTGTTATTTTTGTCTGGATTCATTTTGTGTGACTTTTTGTTATTATTATTTTTATTTCTAAACCAGGAAGGCCGCTCTGTTCTCTCTTCCTCCCCCTTTCCCTAATCTCAGTGGGGGCTTTTTCCTCTCTGATAACTTGACATCTGTGTATGCTATCAGTCTTGCCACAAAAGAAAGACACATGTAAAAGGCTTGAACAGACGGGTCACTTAACGTCCACATGAGGTTTAGCTGTGTTCCTTCCTCCTTTCATCATCATCTTCTCCACCCTGCTCCATCTCCTCGCTTGTTTCTGCAGTAGAGCACAGTCGTCCAGATGTGAGAGCTGAGATAGAACGCAGCAGGGTTTGGTCACTGAAGACATTTCACTATAGTTTTGATGTGGTTGTTAGTCTGAAGGTTGAATCTGGAGTTCTGCTTGTTGTTCATACAGACACTGCTTCGGTTTTAAGGGATAATTCCGGTCAACTCACATAATAACTCACTTAATTTTGCAGTTTTATCCGTTGATTGTCAAAGTTGCTAGAGTTCTTGTTGCAATGGGATCACTCCAGTCTGCTGACATACTCACAGGTCGAACCAGACCCACCTCTCTTCATTTTGATCTCAGGTACAAACTTGTCGAGTTCATGACAGCATCTTGCACTGTTGTGTTGTACTGAGCCGTAAAATGTTGACGACTCATTTTTCATGATGTTTAAATGCATAAACTCTTGAGCGAATCAAACAAACACCAAGTGATCTTCATCTACTGATCAAGTCCTAATAACTTGTGATGAGTGTTAGTGCTTATTAGTTAAATTGAATCGACCACTGGCTCTTGAGAGCTGGGGGTGGGAGGCAGTGAAAGAAGCGGATGCAGGTGCAGCGTTAGTGACACTTTCCTCAGCAATTCACATTCTCTCCGCCCTTGCCAAAGTGCAGACATAGGCGATTGCCTAGTTTGCCTATATGGACGCTACGGCTTTGCTCACATCGGCTCCTCCAGGCAGACAAAGACAGCCGGAATTCCGGAGGGTCCCCCTCAGACATTTGCGTTCACACACACAGCCCCTCCAGAGAAATACCTAAGTGTCTCATGAGTTAAGTACGTTTGAAAGAAGTGTCTCCAGGTCCATATTTTTGCCATGATCACACCTAGTTAAATGCTGAGATCTATGACTTGGGCACACAGCATTATTGCCAAAGGGAATTCAAACACTTGGCTTAAATTAGGAAAGATATCAAAACTATCACACAAACATAAATTAGTTCACTAACTACTCACTAAATAATCACTATCCACAGTCATATTTATAAGTCCAATATGATAAAAAAGACACGATGGCTAAATCTACAAAAATAAATCCCCAACACACCTTAATTATCTTTTGAAGTCAGACTACTTGTCTCTTGTTTTCCTTCTTTATCTTGTGCCCACACAGTTGGACAATAGGTCTACCTCTTTTCCTCTCCTTACTTGGAAACCTTTTAAAGACCTCTTTGGCTGAAAAGGTAAACAGACGTTTGAGGGTAACCTCTTCCTTTAGCTTTCATTTATGGGGCTAATTCTCATAGTGCCTCTTCTCTGTCAACAATGAGACTCCAGAGGAGACAGACTAATGGTTAATTTAAAGTCAGCTCACTATGAAATAACACAGGAGAGGCCGCATTTATTGCATCTCTGTGCGTGTGACAAAACAAGAGACAAAGCAAAGCCACAGCTTTTCATTTCAGAGCAGGATGTTTCACCACAAAACAACCCAGCAGTCACAGGGTGCAGCTAATGTACCGAGGACTTAATAATCGCCTTTTTACTGCTCGTGCTTTTTAAAAAGGAAGAACCCTCCATGACAACCTGTGGTCTTTTGGTTTTAAAGACGGTGAAGCTGGGAGCACTAGGGTGGGCTCGGGCCATGCAGGATCATGTGATCACAGACTAATCCTCTTCATTAAAAAGCAGCAGGTGTGTGCAAATGCTGTTCACCCCCGCGACCCCTAAACTAAACCTTGAACTTCCAGAATGAAAACACTACCCACTCCCGTTTCATCTCCCACGAACAGAGATAGGATGAAGGGGAGTGTGTGGGCAGGAAATATTTTATTATGTTTTTTAGCATTTAGCTACTTAAATACACATGTTTGCCAATACTTTAAAATACATGCTATTGGAGTTTTTTGTGTTTATTCTCTAATGGTGTTGGCAGCCTTTGGTTTCCATTCATTTATATAAGATATGAACGTCACCAAAAAATTATTATGGATTCAAAATCTGCCTAAAGATTTTCATGCTGTGACAAAATGAATGGAAACCAATTGCTGCCATGAAAACATACACTTAAAGAAAGACATGCTTTGCAAAATGATTGGTGTAAATGGTCACTAAAGGTTTTTAAACAGCAGAGCCATTACCTGCAAAACCAGTGGTGTTGTCCTGTAAAAGCTTGTCCTTGATTCATCAATGGCAAACTAAGATAATTGCCTGAGCTCATTATGGATACATTTTCAAGAAATTATTTTGAAAGGTACTTGTGAATATTTCAAGTTTTTAAATGATTAGACCATTTTTGAAAACCAGGCTGAAGTGAGGGAGAGTGGGTGGGAGACTTGAGAGAGTGACTTCAAATAGAAATGGGAAGAAGGCTTATCTGAGGCAGCATTAGGTAAGCTGCCACCCTGACCAGAGGGGGCTCAGCTCCCCCGGCTCAGGTTACACAGATGTGGACGGGGAGGACGAGGAGAGGCCAAATTTCCTGCAGCTGAGACAAGGGAAGGGGGGGGATGGGGGACGGGGGAGGCAGGCTGACCTCCTCTCCCTGAGCTTGCAAAGTTTGGATTTCAGGAACAAGAAGGGGTGGGGGGGGCAGAGAAAGAGAGAGGACTCTGATGGCTCTATCCCACTGGCAACAGCCCATGTGACCCAGATTCTCTCTGCTGGCTCAACAACAGTGCCGGTCAGAGAGGAAACCTCAGCTTACAGCAGGAGTCAGACCTTTTTGAGGAATGTGCGCTGTAAGTGCTTTGCTTGTAGTTGTCAGTGTGCCCCGTTACATTTTTTGACTTTTTAAAACAAACTGGGCCTTGCGTACTTAAGGCTGCCTTTGTGGTAGTGAAGCGGCTTTCAGATATTTAATCTCTGGAGGAACTCCGCAGAATTGGGTCTAGAATTTTCCTTTCAAACTTGAACAACACACCGGGGGGATTCTCCGCCCAGACACGTTTGCGATAGCAACAAACCCTCTGGAGGATTTAGGTGAGGGGTGGTGCAGAGGCAGGACGTAACACACTCATTCTGCTGCAGAGAGTGTTTTTTGTTTGCAGCATGTCATCACCAGTGTCGACTCTTGTCACCAAAAGCTCTGTTGTCTTCTACGTGTATGGCTCCGTCCGTAGGTATTTTGGCCTTGTGTGCTTTGGTTTGGATCGGACCGAGACACGTTTGAGTAGAGTAGAGTCTCCTGACCCATCTGCACAAAGCATCTCAAGACCCCTCACCACCACCACCCCCCGGCCGTATCGCTGCAACAGCTCTTTGTACAGGATTGATTTTTTCCGGTTGTAAAATTTAAAGACTTGCCTTTCGAAGGGTTATGACTGCAATGAAAAAAGGTTAAAGAGCAGTCATCATTGTTTTTCTTTACTTCAGGTACATTATTTTCAGTCCTGTGTCCAAATGTGAGCTGGCACTCTCAAACACTAGCATTTGGGCTTCTCCTGTTTTGTGCAGCTTTTATGTGGACGTACCCAGCAGGTGCGTGACCCTGCTGCTGTGCTCGGCCTCCAGCGATGTGAGGACAGGTTGAGGTGGGGTACCTCAGCAGACAGAGTCACCGTTAATGGGACGCCCGTGCTGAAAGGTGGAAAAAAGGAAGAGCAAATGCAGCTTCCACCAGAGGTCTGGAGATTGATCTGTGGCCAGTCGATAGACGTTGCCAGGAAACGGTTTCCTGTGTCCATCGCTCACCTCCTCATCATCAGGGTCGGTGTGGGGGGGGGCAGTGTCTGGTTGGTTGGCGGACACAGCTAATCAGTGTTAAAAGCACCCCCTCCCTCCTCTTCTTTCTCCTCCCCCTGCCCTGCTCTTCCCCGATCCTACAGGCACATCAATGAGTGCTTAGACAGTCAAGTGTCTGGACAGGCTCCAAAAATGCAGACTCATTGATAAAAAGTACTTTAAAGTATTTTATATATATATTACTTCAATCCTCATCTTCTCTCCTCTGTAACCTCCATACAGAAAGCCCAGAGGGACATAACCACTTCAAAGCGAAAGCAACAACTTCAAAGTTGAATAAGTCGTGAGCACCTGAGTTTTCTTTACTTAAAACCACAGTTTCAGCAGTTTGAGAGATTCTCTGTAAAGGTGACACTGGCTGGGATTGAATTCAGGACAGTTGATCGTCTCAGGACAGCGAGCAGAGGAGGAATGTGGAGAGGTTTGGGGAGAAATCCGTCAGGGTTGATTGATGAGTGTGGGTGTGTGTGTGGACTTAATCAGCTCTACAATAAGCAAGGGCTGTTTTCCGACTGTAAATTTCCCACACTGTCTCGATCCCACCCCTCTTCATACTCAGCCCGGCCCTCGAAGCCCCGAGGGGATCATAATAACAACAATGGCCTTCTCTCTCTCGCCCTCCCTCTCTTTTCACTCTCTCTTTCTCCTCCCCCCATTTTCTCTCTCGCCCTATACACACACAAACACATTATTCTCTTCCCGAGCCTCACCTTCCTCCCCTCCCCACCCCTCCTCATCAGGAAACGAGTCCAGGCCGAGGTCCAGCCTTACGCAGCAGAGCCTGTTTTTAGATCCACCTCCTTGTTCAGCAACATTCAACACTGTGGAGGGCGTCACTTAAGCAAAGACTCCATACTCTGTCAGGTTTTGAGTTAGTGGAACAAACACTTGGCACTGGGAGATCACATTTATATATAAAGCTGCAAAAGACTTGAGTTCTATGTTAATGCCTTGTTTGTTTCGAAGTAAGGGGGCCTTGATGCAAAGTTTGGGTAAGGTTAGGATGTGACTGAGCTTGTGTGCGCTCTCCTCTCTTTCAAGATGTGTTTGCCTTCCTGATTCAGCCCTGCTGTTTTGGCTCTGAGCCTGGGATTTATACTATTTTTTTATTTTATTTTGTTATATTTCATGAACATCTCTGTTGACACTGTCACCATCATTCATAAGACTGCTTTGTCTGTGCTCTCCACTCTGTATTTGTTGTGTTCCCGCTTCCTGCAATCGCAGTGTATCCCCATACTGCCAAATAACCAGAAGGTTCAAACAGCCATTGCATCAGCAATGTCTGAAATGATGTCAGGAAAAAACAGATCAATAAATAAAACTGAAAAGATCAAAGAGAATAAAATCAGTCCAACCTGACATAGAGTAAGACTGAGTTCGGGTTCAGCTTCACTGGGGATAGCTCTGTGGCTTCTGATGGCTCAACCCCAAAAGGTTTGTGGGTTCTCTTTTTTCCCAGACTGCATCTCACCTTTCCCATTGAGTACCATGCACTCTGAAACCACTCATCTGAAATCATCACTCAGCCGACTCATCCGCTCACGGTGGAACAGGACGGAACAGGAAAGATGGCTGACAAATGACTTTCAGCGTCCGTGTCGTCGCTTTTTCCAGAGCGAGTGCAGCGGCTCTGATTGAGCTTCAGACGAGCATTGAATCTGACGAGCAGCCCACTTAAAGGAAACTGCTTTCATCCACTAACTGCCGCTACAGTAGATTTTATCGGAGCCAGTGGATTCTGTACTGACCGTCAGTACTTAGTATCTCACACTAGGTCCTCCTGAAATTCTGCCTTCATTACTACCTGGGTAATGGTTAAGTGACTTTCTGAACAAAAAAAACCTCACCAGCATCCTTGATTGGGTTTAAAATGGTGGGGGGGAAATAAAAAAAAAACAGCCAATCAAAACATGAGGTTATTGTTGGTCCTTGAGGATTTGTCTTATTTTGATTTTAATTTGTGATTATTTTATTTCCTCTTTTTTTGTTAATAACATTCCAATTAGATTTTTTGGGATTGGTTGTTAGTGGGTGTTGTTTTTTCTGTAGAAAATGTAAGATTTTATACATATGTGTTGTTGTGTGTTCACCTCTAGTTGAGTGTGTTAACAAGCCATGCTGGACATGTACACATTAAAAATTCGCTGAAAATATTCAATGTGTTTCTTTTTTAGCTTTTGTGCAGAACAATGCTTTCTGACCCGTCTGAAGAGAACTGAGTTACAATCCTGTGCACTCACGTACATGTACACACACACACCCTCACTCTCTTCCTGCAGTGAGCTCACTGTCCATAGGGCCTTACTTCCTGTCCCACATGGGACAGGCAGCAGAGCGGCCTTAGAGTCTGGCCCATTTCCAGCCAGCCACATGAGTGGGGAGGAAGTTAGGGAATAGTGTGTAGAGTCTGTAGGAAACCGACCAGGCAATGGTGTCATCTCACTGAAAGGAAATTCTTTGTTCACAGCCCCCCTGTGTGTGTTTCTTTCTTGTAGTGGAGTTTATCCAATCACCAAAAGTATAGACAATAAACTGATGACAGAGTTTAATGAGAGTGACACTTACTGACATCCTGTGGCCGACGTTATTGACACCAAATGATGCTTGTTTCGTCTTCATCATGACTCCTAATGAAGAAGTCGAGCTGTGAGCTGCAAGATTTTATCAGAGAGAAAAGGGAATTCCTGACTGGGATGAGGAAACGGATGTTTCGGAGAGTCTGTCTGCCTGTTCAGTATAAAATAGTTGAAATTAGGCACAGATAACAATGATGAATCCAAACTTAAAGGACTATCTTGTCAACAAAAACAGCTTTATTTGGTGATCTCTATACCCTCCTGCTTCATTACCCTGTCTGTGGCACTCAGCCCTTTGGCCCTTTACTCCCACTGAAGACATAAACATTAAAACTGCAAGCAAGAATATAAGGGATCGACTTTATATAAGATGTCCATGTTCACAGTAATAAAGAAAGACCCAGAGTTCTAGTTTCCGTACAACAATAAAGATAAAAGGCACAACGGCATCAGTACTACCAAGCTTGGAATACACAAACAGCACTGGACTACAATTAATTGCTGGTTTTGACCTTTTAAAAGTGATTTGTTGAAAAAGAGAAATGATCACTTTTCTTATTCTTGAAGAAACACTTAATTAAATAAAATTCTGTATTAACTGTCAAAGCTCAAAATGTGGCTTTGAAAAGCTGAAGGCCATAACTATAGCACAAACACAATAGATTCCTATCCGCTCCACCGTTTTGATCTGTTTTGTACCTCTTGAGACATTTCTGTGTCACTAACTAAATGTGACCCACAAGCTGCTTGCTAACTGCTTTGCAATGCTCATCCAATTTACATATACACTTTCACATCTTTTTGGCAGTAATAAGCCTTAAATATCAACAACATTGGTAAAAGTGGAAACTGTACCTGGAGACTGTGAAGTAAAAAACAAGCTTAATGTTGCTAAAATGTTTGACAGTAAAGTGTAGTATGAGTAAAGTTGACTAGCAGTGAAATTTTTTACTTTATGGATGATCTCTACAGCTATGAAATTGATTAAAACAGCTTTAATGAGAAATGTACGTTTATATAACTGTTTGGAATAACTGGTAATTACATCTAGATGAATACCCTGGTCCCATGTCAGCCTATTTATCTGAGATGGATGGATGCACAACCTCTTTATAAACTTACTGACCTACTTTCAGACGCACTCTCAACCATTACAAGTCTGACATACCTCGGTGCACTTTGTAAACACGCAATTTAAATGCTTCATTTTCTGTGTGTGCATGTGGTATTTTAATATGTTGGCCTGCTTTGCACCTTGTTTACATGACTTTAATGCTTTCCTGCTGCGTTTGTGTTTGCATGTGAAGTCTGGCTCTGGCCTGGATCACTGCTTGTTAAACCTATCTGCTCCAGTTATCACCAGGTGCACCCTGCGGAGCTCCGTAATTACTTGCAGCTATCTCTTTCCTCTGGATAGAAAATGAACTCACTCTAAGTCCCACAACACCAACACACAAGCACGTGCACGCACAAACAGTTAATCACTAGCAGCTTCGGCAAGGTCTCTGCTGAAATGTGTGAAGCTGAACCACCTGTTTAACCACACACCTGTTGGGCATTTTAAGTGGTGTTTACACACGAGCAAGGATTTAAATGCAATGGACTTTCGAATAGAATTTAAGGGTAGTTTGTTTGTGGAACTACTTTCTTTACATTGATTAAAGGCTACTGCTCCCCAAAAGTGAAGACACAGGGTCTCAATTGCCACCTGGTGTCTGGCTGCAGTATTGGTTATAAATCCCACCTCCTCCATGTTAGTAGATGCAATTTCAAAGGGCATGACAAAAAAATATTTATCAAATATGGTTTCTGTCATTTTAGGTAGTTGTTATCACATTGATATGGTGCGAATTTCTCTGGTAAGTTTGGTTTTAATTATTTGATGCTTTAAAAATGAGGTGAAACATCATGATTGACACCTGAGCCTGATTCACGATTGGTTGAGGGAAAGTATCGGTCGGACCTCGCTACTGAAGACGCTTGCTCCAAATGTACAAGATGGCAGTGTTCATATCTGGCATATGTTGGCTTCATTTCTTGAAAGTGGGAGGAAGTGGAGGCATGTTGTCCTTCTTTATTTACAGTCTATTCTTTCTACCGAAGGTTTGCAGATCATCCAGTGAAACCAGGACCTCACAGCTGAGTTTTTCAGTCATGATAGAGACAAGGGACGGCAAAGTCAATCAGGTCGATCGACCTCTTATGTTCAGACTGAGATTTCTCAACCATTCAACATTTGTGCCATTCTGAGCTTTGCGAATGAAGCCAATGACTTTGGTCATCCCCTAACTTGTCCTCACGCCCAGTAAAATGCCACATGTGTTTGAAATGAAATTTACTTCAGACATTGTAAATGGTCTGTATTTATATAGAGCATTTCTCTTCATTCATATTAACCCTTTCACCTAAACATTCATACAGTGCATCTATGGGCAGCATTTTTTCTATGAGAGGGGACAATTTGGGGTTCAGTATCTTGGACACTGGCATGCAGATGGGGAAGACTGGGATCGAACTGCCGACCACCTAGTTAGAGGGCGACCGCTCTACTCCCCCTCAGCCAGAGCTGCCTCGACATTCATGTTCCCCTCTTAAAATCTTTTTAAAAGATGGATCATCTGCCTTTTTATCTAGTGCCATAAACACATAGGTTTATTACTAAATAACTACAAAACAAATGGCAGTTCCCATCAGCCTCGGATGTGTTTTGTGTTTACTGCCAATTATCAAATAGCAGCATTGCAACGCACACAGTGAACATATAGTTCATGGTTATTTCACGACATCGGCATGTTCGCATTGTCATTAAAAGTTTGCATCATGTTTCCTGTATGTTTAATAGGTATAGTATAAATTAGCCCTCTTAAAAACACAGTTTCCATCCCCCTTTCTCCTTCACTCTCATTGTTTCACACACAGATATTGTTGAGGTAACATGTAGCTGTAGTCGAGCCTGGCTCAGGAGTTGTGAGGTAGATGTGTCATTCCTTCACCAGACAGTAGATGTGCTGCCACAGGGCTGCTCAGGGTCACTACTGTGAGAAATTTACTTTAGCCAGTGTTTTGGTCCGTGCCACAATGCTCCTAATTATTGTAAAAAGCTGGTGGGAGTGTATACATAATAGCTAGAGCTTAGCATAGTTACACTTCTATTGAAAATCGACACACAAAACTTCAATCTTCAATGTTGTAGTGTTTTTGTCTCCGTCTTTGGGGGATGACTATCAAAGACAGCCTGCCAACCAAAACCACTGCCACTCTTTCCCCCTTTTAATTTCCTGTTCATTAAGTTCTCCTCTTTTATTTGTCTGTTTAACGATCAGTGCTGCTTCTTCGCTTTCTGATAAAGAACAGACACCAACTACGCTGATGCATTTAAACTATCAAGCGTCCACCTCCGCTTCATGAAACCACCTTCATTTATCTCACAGACCCTGTCTGATATCCACGATAATTTACTCCATAGTTTCATACTGCGTATATGGCAAGTAAAATAACTGGTACTTTGATAAAGGTGTTTGCTGAAAAGGTCACGTTCCCTATAATTCAAATCTGGGTATTGAAAATGTCAAATGAGAATTCATGAGTGATAAACTTAAAAAATGTGAGGAACATTTTTGTCACAAAGTGGTGAGACATAAAAATCTATTCTGTTTTACGAAGTCGAGGTCAGGAGCTCTTGACAGTTTCACAACCTGTGCCACTCGTGTATCAAAATTATTTTTTATTACATAATAGAGATTTTTATTTTTCAGGAATAAGATGGTTCAGACTGTCCTGGATTGCTACCTCAACATCATGCTCCCATGTCACGAACTGTATCATGGAATCACTGTCATTTGGATCATTTTAAAGTAAAAAGTACAAATTAAATTCCGCTTAAATCCTCTGTTTAACAATAGACCAAAAGATTGTGAAGATCAAAGTCTGCAGGCCACCCAGCGGCACAGGAAGTCCTTCTGGACTCAAATAACACCTGCAAGTTCCATCTGGACACACAAATATAAACAGGTTCCCATGCCCAGATGCAGGTGCATGGGTACACATGCTGACCGTGTTGGTAGAGCAGATCATGTGGTGGATAATCATACTTAAAGGCTCGTCACTATTTGCTATGGTGTTTGTTTTATTCTCTAAGAAGGAAACTGTTGCTTCATTAGCAGCTCATTTGAATTTCACTCTCATTTTCACTTCTCTGAGCTGCCAAACGTAAAACTAGGTCAGTGTTTACCATTAACTGCAGCAGTCTGTCATTTTAATGCAGCAGGAAAAACATTCATGTACTGTGCAGATACTCAACAAGCAAGTGTTTTTATTGACAATTTAAGGGGGTGGGGCTTCTTTTCCTGAGAGAAAGCTCTGACCCAGCTGGCTCTTCACTTCCCACAAGCCCCTTGTGTTATCAACCTTTGACCTACACGGACCCAGAGATGAGACACTCTCAAGATTAATCCTCCCTCATATCTGTGAAGACACTGTGTTCACACTACTCGGGGAATGAAGAGGCATCTCACTCATAATTTTGTAACAGAAGCTTAACTGACTCATTTCGTGATAATGACATAATGAAAGAGATTAGTTTGGATGGAACTTAAAGGTGGAGAATGATTTCCCTCTCCCCCAGGTCTCTTTAATTATTATACACTTACATCACTGTCTCCGAGTTGAACAATCACACCGAGAACATCCGTCAGCCTGTGGGGAGCCGCTCTGAGACAAGCTATCAAACTGCTTTCAGCTCACGCATCAACTCCACCAGGAAATGGCATAACAGCCATGAGAAGACTTACCTGGTCATCATGTTCTGCTGACTTTATATTACTGTCTCTAAACTTTTATTGCATCCTCCATCAAATCTTGATGTGTAGCGCTGCACAGTGATTTTTTTATGAAACGTACTTCCCTCATCTGTACAATAAAACCTGCATCGTTGTGAGTGTGTGTCTGTGTGTGCCTGTGTGTGTGTGTGTGTGTGTGTGTGTGTGTGTGTGTGTGTGTGTGTGTGTGTGTGTGTGTGTGTGTGTGTTTGCAGATCAAACCTACACAGAGTCAGGTTTCACACTGATGTTAAACCTATTATCATAACAACCGCCAAGAAAGATCATAAAAATTATGCGATGTAATAAACTTAATGAGCAAAACATCACCAGGGACACATGGTGTGTGTGTGTGTGTGTGTGTTTGTGTGTGTGTGTGTGTGTGTGTGCGTATGTGTATGTGTGGGTTGTCCAGGTTTTACTTATGTTGTGGGGATCTAAATCTGTTTCCCACTACTTTTGACATTATAGGGACTTGTCTTCCTTATGGTGACAAAAAGCAGGTCCCCATGACATAAACCATAAAGTTGAGGTTAAGGTTTCAGTAAAGTTAAGGTTAGGGTTATGGTTAGAGTTAGGGAAGTAGTAACCATGGTGAAAGATAGAGTAGTCTTCAGGAATTCAAAGTAAGTCAATGTAATGTCTAATCATGGAGACACTCTGCTCCCAAGGGGGCCTTCATCAGCGAAGATGGAGATGAACTGAGACAAGAAGTGGTTTGTGTGTGTGTGTGTGTGTGCATTTGTGTGTGTGTAGTTGTAACTACAATTAGAGTAAGTAATGGAGATCTACTGTATTTGTTCGCTCAGGACTACTGGTGTGCAACAGAGTTTATTGAAGTAACATTATTGTTCCTTATCCTACTGAGGCATATTTAATTTGACAGTTGGTTAGTTTGGGTTGTTTACAACAAGTTTAAATGGAAAACATGTACAGATGCTCTGAAAACTTGAAAGATGTCAAATTCTAGAAGCAACTAAATAAACAACAGCACTTAAATCCAATGTTCCAGTGTTGCAGGTTTTTTTTGTCTCTTGTAGTCATGTGTCCATGGTTACTTAAAAACAGCCGACTTATTAAGATGGAATTGTTGTGAGGGTGTGGCTGTTTGTGATAAGAGTGTTTATAACAGCTTATACAGCTGACACTGCAGAAAACACACACAGACACGCTAACAGGCTGAGCGTCTGGATTCAAGATCAGTCAAACATTCTCTAGGCATGATGTCTGGCAATGTAACAGCTGGGTGGCACACACACACACACACACACACACACACACACACACACACACACACACACACACACACACACACACACACACACCAAGTACTTTCATCTGGAGGAACCCTGCCTCCATCAGGTCGGGGACATCTGGAGCTGGCAGAGTCCAGTGAGAGGCAGTGGTACTGGGCCGCTCAGCAGGAGGAGAGCCCGTGGTGCTGAGGAGACTGGAGATGTTGTCATGTTTTCCAGGCAGCTGCAGGAAAGGTGAGGCAGACTTCTAACTAGCAGAAAACAATGCCAAATGGAGCAGATGCCAAAAGAGGAAAGGCATGTAAATGTGCACAAGTGCATGTGTGTTTCAGTGTTAATATCTGTGAGGAAATGGGAACCTTTTATGACCCAGGTGGAGTCTTATGTCACATTACTCATGAATGGCTTTACGAGATGAAAAAAAGTGAATATTCATATCAAGAATAAAGTAAGTTTGTTATGTCGGGAAAATTATCTTTCATTTCAGAGTTTGAGGAACAGATCGATACAACTGTCAAGGGGTGAGTGGAGGGGTGAAGGTCAACAACATCTCTCTAATGTATCTTGTTTCATTCATAAAAACAACACAACAGTCCTGCACTTTCAGCAGAAATAGATCCAACATCCTGTTTGTAAGAAAAAACAATGTAGGAGTATGGTTCTGTTTCCAGAGACATTAGCATGGACATCATGGACAACTGCCTGACTACATGTGGCAAATGAAATATTGCTGCTTTTTCAATTTGCGTCTCTGGGGGATTTTTATAAGAATGAGTCCTTCAGTCTCTACATGCAACAGCCAGACTCTGCGCTCACCATCGTGCTGTGACAGAGATAAGATTTCTTTACAGCTCGGGCCTCTGCATCTCGGCTCCCTATTCTCCCTCTTTCATCTTTTTTCATGGCAGAATCACTTCTTGCCTTGCTTCATCTCCCCCTGTCATTCCAGCTCATTCACCGCGCCGCCGAGCGAATCTGTTCCCTTCACGTTTCAGCTTTCAGCTCCGTCAGATTCCCCGCCCGGGGCCAGAAGGATTCCTGTGATAACATCCACAAAGTTGAGATATGCCTGCAAACTGACACACATGAAAGCGAGAGAAGAAGAGGCTGCGAGTCAGTGAGAGAGGGCGAGCAAAAGTTTGACTTGAAGTGTGTCTGTTGGCAGTTCAGTTTCAATATGTTTGATTTCTAATGTCACATTTAAAATCCTGCACATTACAGCAGATTGGGAAACTATTTTCTTTTAATACGATTTATAAAGATGAAAAAAAGAGTATGTAAAAGACCATTTTTTTTATTTCCAGGTTTTTCGTTCATCAGAGAACATATTGAGGGAAGCCCTGCTTCAGAAATGTCCCCGGCTGTTTTTGATGTCTACAACTTCACTCATTCTCTCTAGACAGTTGCTTATCAGGCTCTGCTCACCCCCTCCTTCCATCGGCCCAAACTACTGTGCATTCTCTCACGTCTCCCTCAGAAGAAAGGATTCTTGTGCAGAGCAGTGGTGCTCGCCTCTCGCCTCTACATGCATTCCAGCCTCCATCTCATCTAGCCCGGGGCTGAGTGCATCCAGACAATGGCTTCAGTCTTGATGGACTCCTGACTGGCTGAGTGGGCTGAGGAGGTGGTTGCTTGTCTATCTGCAGTCTATGACTTTCTAGCAGGCTGACAGGGTTGATAATCAGCTAAGTGTGGGTGTTACATGGAGCTCTGGATAATGACAATAGGACCATTTAAATTTTAAACAGCCAATCAGTTTTTTCATGCATCTAACTCCATGGAGTCCAACCCGGAGGTCGGCCTTTAGCAAGAGGTGGATGCAAAGTGATGAACAGAAAAAAAACAAAGACCTGAGGTGGCTTAGTTCACAATATTCAGATTCTGACATCAATTGATTTGTGATCATCTCACATAAAGACATGCCTGCCTTGCTTCTCTACGTGTTATAACGTATCTAGCATTCCATGCAGGAGAGGATTTTGCTGTACTTTGAAAACTTGTCAGAATAGGACTGATATAAATTTATAGTGACTCCACCTGCGGTGCACCATGAAGGACAAACCTAGAAACAGTTTACAGCAACCTTACAAGTCCACAGGAGTTAATGTTTGACTCCAGTAATATATTTTGGCTGGAGTGCTACTTTAATGTTTGAAGTACTGACTCTGTGTAGAAAATGAAGGCTGTGGGGACCTGGGGGAAAAAATTAAAACAAAATCTAAACATAAAACGCAAACTTCATTGTCATCTGAATACAAGGCCGCCATCTAAATGACAATAAATCACAAAGAGAGGTGTAAAGAGAGGATTTTACAACATTAGTTTGTACAACTAAACTGATTTGACAACTCAACAACTGTTCCTCAATTGTTTGTTAGGTCTTTAACCCAAAAGAGAGTCCCGCCTACATACATGGAGAATGTCAGTGTAACAAACCTAAGCTCTAACGGCCACACGGTGCCTCCAGAACTAGCAAAAGATCAGAGATATAAACAATATTTGGACAATATTTCAGGTTTTACTATTTCTCTAGAATAGAATGAACTGAATAAATTCCGTATTTCAAATGCTGAACTAATTAACTCATCCCCAAAATTATCTTAAATAACTTTAAAATTGCTGCCTTGCTTTGCTAAAACAAACCAAAGACTGGATACATTTCTGGGTTTGCACAATCGTCCAGTCAACCTCTAAAGACTGGGTTGCAGTTAGTTAATGTTATTGTACAATATGGGTCTGTGGCCACTATGAACTCTCAGTAAAATCTATAACAAAAGACCTAATTTGATGATGTGGTGAAGCAGCGTGGGATCATGCTGGTTGTGTTCTCCATCACCATCGCTGATCAAAATCTACCTGATACAACTCAGGCGCAAATCATGTTCATGGAGGAGGTAATTTATTCAAGTTTTATTCATGGAACACACCAAACAGTAATAAAAGATGATGAGCCACTGCAAGTGACTGAAAAAAATAATGGAAGGAAAAAAACAGGCGACTAGCTAACTGGCTAGTTTGGGTTTGAACATTGTTGAAAACATTTTGGACAATGTGAGTAGACAGGTCAAATATATATAGCATAGTTCTAGTTGTTTTTAGACATTTTAATGCAGAATTGTTGTTATTAATTATATCTTTGAACACTGTGAATCAGGCTCTTGCTGATACACTGGCTGCCGGACTGGTTGACTTGCTGGCTGGCTGAATGGTAGCATTGTCCTCACACTGTGACCCATTAAAATTACATCCTTGCGATCACCGGGCCATGTTGTCAGCACAGCTGAGGGGGAGTGCTGTTCCATCTGACATGTACAGTCTATAAACTGCCTGGGGCTGTCCTGTTGGAACCGCAACACAAACATGTCTGTCTGGGAAAAGCAGAGGAATGCATTGTGAAGTTCAGGTTTGAGAGAGGTTGTTGCTGTGTGTGAACAGTGTTGGGAAGGATACTTTCAAAACGTATTCCGTTACAGAATACAGAATACATGCACAAAAATGTAATCTGTAACGTATTCCATTACATTAACTAATCTGAGTAACGTATTCTGAATACTTGGAATACTTCCGGTTTGTATTGCATTTTTTAAGTGTATGATTGCGGCGTTGTTATAGTCAGGGGAGCAGCAGCAGTTTAAACTCTCTCTCCACCGATGCTGCGGGCCCGCTGGATGTCCGGCTCCCATCCACTCCCACCTCTGTGCCGGTCCCACCGGAGGCTGAACCCCCCCTGCGCCAAGGCTGCCTCGCGCCGTGCAGCGATCGTTTCGGCGTCGGGTCTATTTTTTGCGCTTGACCCGAGCGTATCGCTCCAGGAAACACACTGAAAAATGATTTTAAACGATATTGATGACATATTTTATATGATATAAATGATAAAGCATGCATCCCATAGTTTGTATTCCCCTTCTGTTGTCCTGGAGTTTTAAATTTACCAATTTGACCGATCACATTATTAAATGCCCCCCTCCATACAGACACACAAGCAGTCATAAAGATAAAAAGAGAGGGGGGGGGGGGCGGAGAACACGTAATTTACCCTCGACACCCGACATTGAACGGAGCAAACAGCGGAGAAGTTCTTGAAGATGGATGACATTAAATTGGGACGCTGTTGCAGTTAATGTTGGAGCAACAAGTGACCATATGCTTTTATACTACTGGGTCAACGGGTGATATTATTTTAGCGGCGCTTCAGCGTCCGGTGTGAACCCTGCGTGCCTCGCTGGTCTCCTGCAGAGCCATGACAGCGGAGCTCTGGGAGCGCAGGTCGGTCTTCTCTCACCAGGCGCTGGAAGGGCAGCTTGCGGATCAGCAGCTCCGTAGATTTCTGGTAGCGACGGAACTCTCTTAGAGCCAAGGTCCCGGGGCCTGTAACGGTCCCGAGCGGGTAGCGGTGAGGCTTCTTCACGCCGCCGGGGTCCGGGCGCTCTTACGGCAGCCCTGGTCTCCAGCTGCTTCCTGGGGGCTTTGCCTCCGGTGGATTTACGAGACAGTGATTAAACTCGTGAAACAGAGAAGTACCGTCATGTAATCCACTGATTTCAACAATGTAACTGTACTCTGAATACCATCTATTTAATTTGTAACTGTAACGGAATACAGTTACTCATAATTTGTATTCTAAATACGTAACGCCGTTACATGTATTCCGTTACTCCCCAACACTGTGTGTGAATGTTTAACACATGTTTAACGTATGGAAACAAGGGGTCTACAGCGATTAGCAGAGCTTAGCACATGCAGTGAGCCTGTTGATGCTTAAGGCCAAAAATATCCTTTACTGTAAAACCTAATAAATGTGTAAATTGTGACAGTTTGGAGGTGCAGGTGTCTCTTTTGGTAAATGGTCAGTATTTATATAATTGCATCTAGTTTTGATGACCACTCAAAGCACTTTACAGTATATGTTATGCCGTTCACACACACATTCATACAGTGCCACTATGGACAGTACTTTTTCTATGAGGTGCACGTTAGCGTTCAGACACTTTGGCAGGCACATGGGAGAGACTGGGATCAAACCATAAACTTTTTTGAGGAAGTCCACTCTACCATCATTATACACTGCTGTCTCATTAGAGGGAAAAGTATCCTGAGTGCTAACCGTAGCAACACCTACACCACACACTTGTTTACTGGTGTCCCTGATGTGCACAATCGAGTGCACATTGAAACATGACAAGTAACTAATTAAAACTCTCACAGTCATTATTGTCAGACTCACAGTGGTTTGTGAGTGAGACATAATGCAACCAGGCGTCCGTAACATATAGGTGTGACATGGAAATGTACAGCAGGGTTTTGAACAAGAAAAAGAAGAAGTGAACAAGTGTGGAAGTGGAGTAGGGAACAGGGAACCTATCCCTTTAAGTACATTTTTCATGTATCTGTACTTAAGTAGATTTTCAGGCACTTTTCAATTTTACTCCACTTCATATATCAGCAAATATCTGTGCTTCTCACTACAAAAATGAGAGGAGAAGTGGTCAAATGATCAAATCAGAGCGAGTAGGTAACAGTAGACCCCGCCTCCTGCAGCAACCAAAGCACTGGTGAAAAATAAACTTCTGAAATGGAAAGAAAAATGTTTCTTTTTCACTGGTACCAGCACCAAGAGATGTTAGAATGCAAGCTGGTCAAAATTGAGTGAGACTGTAGGAGCATGTTTACCATCTGTGAGAGCCCACTTGTTCTCTGAACCATGTCTTTGCAGTGGTAATTGTATTGTATTGTATTGTATACAATTGTATACAATTGTATATTGTATCTCACTCAGGAATGCAGACAGATAGCAAGTTAGCAACCACCTCTATTTTGACTTACATCCCTGGGGTGATGTGCAGACATATACACACTGACGAACACATACACACACAGAGAGAGAGAAAGAGAGACATGCACTACAGACAGGAGGCAGCCCATTAGATTTATTGGGCTATTTATTGTGTCAGTTGTCCCACTGTCTCCTCCTCGTCTATTCTAGACACACAGCTGCGTAGGTGTGGATTAAACCCCCTCTTGGATGATGCTCACCACAAGTACAAGTCACTTAACTGAAATGGGGGCTTTTTAAAAAGTTCTGCCGCCAGACCTGGCCGGAAACAGAAGGAAATGAAGGTCGTATTCCGCATGTTGCAACTGCAGCACATGCTGAAGCAACCAGAGAGAGTTCATGGGAAATTGTCTTTCTCCGGCTCCCTGGGGGCACAGGGAGCTATAAGAGGCATATCGCACTGTCTGGTTCATGACCTCTGCTGCGTGTCATCTTCCCTGCCGCAATTCTTCTCCGTCGTCTTTGTTTTCTCCCCCCTGTGTACGATCTAGGGCTGTGAATTAGCAATCCCCCTAAAAATAGTGTGTTTTCAAAGCTCTGCGGTTTCTGTGACAGGTGTGGCACCTACGGCAAATTGCAACAGAAGCAACAGAGAGGGATGCTGGAGTGGGAAATGTCATGTTGTGTGAGAGCAGCATCCTCAACCACCCCAACAACAACCCCATAACAAGCACAACCGACACGCAAGGTTTTGTGGTTTTAAGATAACTACATCAAAACAAGATCAAGTACAAAATGAGAGGGCGAGACAGGAATGATGAGAATGAGCCTGAGGATGTAATGAAGTGAGACCTCAACCATGAGCAGACAAGAGGTGAGGGGGTCGGCTGGGTACAGCCAAACAAGACTAAGTTATGGGCTTCCTGCCTCATGGGGAGAATAAGAATGAAGTCTGCACCCCTTAGGACATAAACAATTGTCTGTTGTATACAATGGCTTGTGTTTGTGGGACTTGCTTGTTTTTGTGGGTGTTTGCATGTTTGTGTTGCTTCAGGATAATGTGAAGTTTTCCCTGTCTGACGGTGACAGATGTAGCTCTGCAGCACCAGACACTATACTGGTATATCACTTTGCTTCTGACTTCACTGCAAATCAAAGATCTTGAAGGTTCTGAGAGACAATCTTTTTTGGGTGTAAAGAATTTTTTTTGCATGAATAATTCCGGCAGATTTTGTCACGGGTCTCAGTAACTTCCACTGACATATACAAGACAAAAAAATGTAGCGATCAAGCTTTCCCCATTTAAATGAGCAGTCAAAGTGGTCTGGATGTCACACTGATTTAATGTGCAGTAAGTGCTTTTAAGAAGGTGTTCTGGTTCATTTGTTCATTTGTCAAAGTTCAGACATCAACAAAATCTAAGAAATATACTTATTTAACAAAAAAAGATGCAATAAGAGATCTGTGCATTGTGGGTCTTGGGCAGCACTTTCTCTCAATAATGGCATATCCTCAAAAACTACGAGTGTTATATTATGTACAAACAATGTAAAGCCTTGGATTTCTGAAACGTATTGGTTCAGGACATGTTGCCAGGTACGTTCCGAACAGATGGCTTCGTCCACATGGCTTCCGTGACCAGATGCCATGCAGGCTGGATCAGGAAGGGAAGTCCCGCAACCTGAGAGGACCAATTGATTTCAACAACCAGCTGCTGGACAATACGTTGTGTGGTTAAAACCAATCTGGACAACTTTTTAAAAGTTACACAACTCCATCACACAGCTTCATGCGAATGCCATCTGATGACCACACGCACACACCCACACACACACACACACACACACACACACACTTCTTCCCATTTCCTAGTTTTTTGCTCCTTCAACTGCTCTGAGCGTTTTACTTTACAGACATTTGTCCTTGACATTGACAAATCGACTGTTGGCCTGACAGACATGTGTTATCTTCATGACACTTGCCGTCAGCGAACGGCTTCACAGTTCCATCCCCTGCTGTGCAAACACCTGGACCAACAATTGGGCGTTTCCAGTTAACAAACAAAGACCAGGATCTGCACAGCCAGCTCACTGGAATGCACCACTGCTATAGAACCAAACCACAGTGACCAGGGTTGATTAACTGGTCCAATGCTCGGTAATAGTTTGTTGTCGTCCAGATTTAGGGAAATTGAGATTTAGTCAATTGCTCAATATATTCATGTATTTTTGTAGTTGTTGTCTGATCATAGGTCAGAGGAAGTATAATGTACCATCGGTCACAGCAGGCAGCTGCTTTTAGCAAAATGGCTGTGGTAAACAAACTGTATCCAAAGTTAGTGACCAGCTGCTGCACACTGGGAACATTTGGAAGCTAAAGAGACAGGAGTTGATTGAGACCCCAATCAGAGCTAGAAAGAGTGAATAGTGGACATCTGGTCGTCTGACACACGACTGTAGATGAATGCTAATGTTGCCCCACATTGGTTGGACATGCACATTGGCCACTGTTTGCTTTAATGTTCAGCACAGAAAAGTGTTGGTGCTATGTGATGTACATTTGTCCCTAGTAAATGTGGCACCTGTTAAATGCAAAACCTAACCCACACCCGAAATACCATTTGGCTGTTTTGTTTACAATTGATCATTCGTACAATTTTTATTTAATTTCGGTCATGAGGGAAATTACCGCCAGTGAATATTTTTCATCACCGCCTTCAAAAGCGAAATTAAAACTGGCCATCTTCTTGGAGAAGGTTAATTATCTGTGCACATGTGATTTAGCACCACTTTAGCACCACTGCTGCCTGTGATTTGCGGGGCATGCTTGTGCGTTGGGGGGGCGGGGGGAGGGGGGTTATAAAGAGTGAGTGCTTGCCAAGTCATGAGATCACCCAATCCACTGCCCCGTCCCCCTGGCACAGAGCATTGTGGGAGGTGAGCCGGCGTATCGTCCTTCATGGTAAATGGCGAGATGTCTGTGCCGTGATCCTCGCTGTCGTCTCTCCAGTGAAAACAAACAAAACCAAGTGTGGGACATGATTAGTGAGGAGACTGGCAGCTCCATCCTGACCTGTTCTCACTGGAGCATTCATCTTGCACATGAAAACATCTAACATCACTTTGATTTTTTATCACTTATTCTGTATGGTGTATGGTGGACACAGACTCTCCCCACATAATACCATCCATTTCTATCATTGAATATGTTTAATAGTATTTATGTGGATCTGGTCTGCAAACGTATTATAACATTGTCAGTCCAGCACTAACAGAGTACCATCATTTGCTTGAAATGACTCAATCAATCTCTGTGTGAAAGCTGGCATGACATCTGTTCAAATTGTGGATATGTCATTTTGGAATGAAACTCTTAAATTATTTATCGACCAATTAGTCAAACCACAGCCGGGAGCAAATGCAGTTGCTTAAAGTGAGTTGAGGTGATCCATAGGGGCTCGAGGTAGAGTGAGTGTATGATTCTTCACATCCTGTCTTTACACACAAATCAGCACTTTCCAACGTTTTTTGCAAACAATAAAAATGTGGCCGTTGAAAACCACAAAGCACGGGATTGCTTTGTGCATCTGATGAAGAGTTTTCATACTGAAAGGTTTGTTTGTGTAATTTAAAGCCAAGCCATTACATTTAAATGCCAGCATGTGATTATGCTATTGGTTGAAAGAAGGGGAGGGAAAACTGGTCACAGCATCTGTGTCATGAAAAGTGAAATTATAAAATATAGAAAAATTAAATCTAATGAAACAAAGCATGTTTATTTAATTATTTAATTATCCAATTTCCTGTCTTTAAACTGTGTCCATGCTCCAGGCTAGACTGAGTGCCAGCCCCTGGTTCACATCACACTGTCACACTAACCAGGAAATGAGTCAGTGTTACCAAGGAGACCGGTTGTCAGGGTCAGCTAATAGCAGGGGCACAGGGGATTGTTGCACTAAATGATACAACATTTAATTAATATGAGACATGAGAGACAAGCACACGTTCTTCACTCCTCCGCTACATACTGTGCACATACTTTAACACTGAGTTATTATTCCCCACATCATGCTAATGTGGTGAGACAAAAGTATTCAATAAAGTAAATTGCTCACAATCTGCTTTATACTAGTATCCAAATATTCAAAGCTCATTGGAAAATACTCATCAACTTTCTGTAAGTCTGTTGAATGGCTGAACAACATTGTACAAGTAACTGTTTAATTGGAGGGTTTATGTACTGGATTAATCCCAAGTGTTGTCTTGTTAGCTAGCATTACACTGACATAATGCTGAATGGTTTTAGTGGTTTTCTATGTAAATGGATACATGGACATCTTATATCTCTGTGGAAGCAATAGGGGGCAATCTGATTAAAGTGCTGTAGCTAAGGATTACTGCCTTAGTTGAAAGTGTTTTGTTTATATTTGTTATATTAATCCTGTGTAAGGCCAGTGAAGAAGGAATTGGAACACAGTTACAGACTCTGCTCATGTCCTCCAGTGTCTCACCCTGGCAGGTGCTTATCCAGCCATTCATTATTCATACCACTTATTCTTTGTGGGTCACAAGTGGGGGTGCACTGGAGCCAATCACTGCTTCCACTGGACGAGCGGTGCACTCTGGACAGGCTGCCAGTCCATCACGTACACACCTCTAATCTCCAGTCACCATCTCCTGTCTCTGTGGGAGGTTCAAACCCAGAACCTTGCTGTGAGTGGACAGCGCTAACCACTGAACATCACGTGTGCTTATGCTCACTTATATCTGTTCAGAATGTCTGTCTATGAAAGTGAACCCTGAGTATGGAGCTGAGAAATGTTTGCAGAATGTGCTACAAGGACAGAGTGTGGGTCAAGTCCTGGTGAGCTGCTACATCACTGGGCCTGTGGACTGTCTTCATGAGACCACATGAGAGTGTGCAGTGAGTGTGTGTTGGACTTGCTGTGAACGTACAGTAAAACCTACAGTCAGCTGCAGATGTTGTCAACGTTTGAGATGAAAGACTAAGCTATTCATCCATGTATCTGAGGCTCAATCTCTAGTGTAGGTTGATGTCCCTGTAATTGCTTCCACCTACTCCCTCTCTCCCTCTCTCTGACACACGCGCACACACACACACACACACACACACACACACACGCACACACACACAAATCAGACAATACAGACAAGGCTTTTTATATTGAAATTTCTTCTTTCATGTCTTCATTTATGTAAATTGCAGGAGATTCATCAGATTGCGTCTGCCTACCCTGCTTGACTGAGCCAATTCTCTTGTGTTTCAAAGGATTTCCATATGAGTCTGGTAATTACGTCTCGCTATTCGGCCAACACACAGGGACACTGCGCCAGGGGTGGTAGACCGACAGTAGTTCATTGAAAGGTCAATAAGTTAACAGGCGTATCATCTTTCATGTATCTGCTACCTCTTCTGCTCATGGGTGTGTCTGTTACTGTTTGTGTGTGTCTGTTACTGTGTGTGTGTGTGTGTGTGTGTGTGTGTGTGTGTGTGTGTGTGTGTGTGTGTGTGTGTGTGGTCATGAAATGTTGAGCTTCGTATTAAACCACACTGAGCCACTTTTAAGAGAATTGATCAATTCCCAGGAGTCTGGCTAATAGTGAAAGTCCCCCATCATTGATAGTGGACCTACATATTAATTCAATACTATTTCCTCTGCAAAGATCAATGCCATGATTCAGTGGCTATTTTTCACTCAGCAAGTGGACTACAGGCCGTGTGTGTGTGTGTGTGTGTGTGTTTGTGTGTGTGTGTGTTTGTGTGTGTGTGTGTGTGCGTGCGTGTGCGTGTGTGTGTGTGTGTTCACTTAGCTACAGCTAATCAGGTTGTGATAGTAATGTGATACTTTCGAAATAAATTCCCATTTGCACACTCTGTTTGTGACATACATTAATATGCATTGAGGTACCAGTTTATTAACCACACTTTGAACAGTGAATTAATGCTGCTGGTTGGCAACCTTTTTTGCTTGTCAGCCTTTAAACACGGAGCCATGAGTCCTTGTCACAAGTTTGACAACTATTAGCTATGAGCTGTGAGCAGTGTTCAATAATTTATTTAATCTTATTAGGTTTTTAGATATTTACTTAGTTATCTTACCAGTCATCGTTGGATCCCTTGGAGGATCCTTAACTCTGGATCCTACAAAGTTAAATATACGACACAATGTCAACAAAAATCTAAGAGTATAAAAAGGCTGGGGATTGCATGGCTATTGGACTGAATAGACATGTAACTCAGTGAGCAACACAGTATTTTCTCACTGAATTTATTCATTTATTCAATTTATTTATGAAATCTCTTTGGACGGAAGCCTTAAACAGTTTGTGTGCAGAGATAACTTCCATGGATGAAACAAAAATACAAATAGTTTGAGCCAACATGTGTGCCCAATGTTGATCTTAATCATTTTACCATACACTTTTTAGCTTTCATCTGCTTGTTTAAAACTTTGCCTGCAGCGTGTTTGAGCTGCATCCTTTCTAAATGCTGATGCTAGTGCAGAGAGTATTTACTTCCTTCATCTACTTTCTGCTTCTTTCTCTCAGACGGCTTATGCATCTATTGCATCTACAAATTCCAGATCTCCGTCTGTCTGTCCGTGGCTCCCATATCTAAAGAACCGGACAGCACTTTGTGCAGCAAGGGTCGCTTGAAGATTCTTTGGACTGAGTCCTGCAGCATGTCTTTATTTACCGCAGCTCAATCACTGCAGTTTCTGAAACAAATCTGCAACTAGCATCACCACAGGCCAAGCAAACTTCCCATTCCAAACAGGCAGGGTTTAGAACGGCTACAGCAGTATCTGCTACAAACCAACAGCAACTGTATCAAAGCGTGTTATGTTTTGTCTCTTCCTCTGAAAGAATGGTGCAAAGGAAGTCTTGTAATCATGGCAGCATGTCTCTGAGAGGAAGTGCCATATGTATTGAACCCCAGGGATCTCATAATGTATAAATCACTTCCTTGATTGATTTACTCATTGATTGTTTTAAATTTGACCGTATCACTCATTACATGTAACACTCCAGTAGATTTTATAACCAGCCTGGTGGTACTGTTTTTACTGCTGTCATTTCTAATGGATTTTTTAACTGGTGTGTTTGGATTGGCTTTTTAATGTGGGTTTCAAGCAGGAATAAAGATGCATGCTACACTCACTACTCTGACAGCCACAAGGGCAAAGGGCAAAATCATGATGAATTGGATAGTAAGAAAGAGGAGGAGGACTTTGAGGAGAAAATGAGGTTAAAGGAGGAGAAGAAAGAAGAAGAGGATGAGCGGACACAGTGGCTCATTGTCTGACCACATGCTCCCAGACCAGAAGCTCTCAAAGTGGAGGCCCTCAAGAAAAATTGTTTCAATTAAGTAGAGTGATGCTTATTAGGATTTATGCTCTGACACTGACTTTAGGTTCTGTCTTGATTCTGTTTTGGGATTCATGTTTTTCATCTTAACTGTGGATCAGTAGTTTCTGTGCAGCTGCAATATCCAGTCTAACCTGGATCTGCACTCTGATGTGTTGCTTATTGAGTCCATGACATGAAAACATTTGGGGTCAGTGCACGGTCAGAAATAGATGAGATGAATTTAACTGCACTGCGTGAAAATTCAAACATGGTGAGAAACATTTCACCTCCAGTGTGCAAGAGACAGAGTCATCGACATTCCTCAGTGGGAAGAGAGACCGAGTATCTTCAACCAACATAAATGAGTTGCTTCTTGTCTTTCTGCATGAAAGGGACACAACAGGAGGATCTGTTTGCTTGCAGCACTATTCAGCCTGTGAAAACACATACATAACACATCATGTCACGAAAATACCCCTGATGAAGTCATTAGGGTCATACTGACTGGGCTTGACACTTGAGTTTCAAACAAGTAGTCCAGTGTCAGGGAAATGTAAAATAGGAAATGCAGTTCCCAGTGTTGCTGCAGCTTAAAGCGTGACTATGTTACTTTTTATAGACAGCAGTGACTGTGGCCACAAATAGGAATTCCTGTAACAGTACATACTAAATGATGGAAACGCAACAGTGTAGAAAACGTTGACAGTAGTTGTAACATTTGACTCAGTAATGTCTTTTAACATCTCCCCTGTGTGCTGACATGAACCATCACACTGGCCATACCCAGTGACTGAAGTCAGGCTGTAGTTAATTGAATTAGTGTTTAAAATTATTTGAATTAATTTATGAATAAGAATATGTTATTTTCCAATTTTATAAGTCATAATACATATTGGTTGCACCACAAAGGACTATACATCACCATATCTCTACATCTGCTGCTTTATTTTATCCATAACATTCCTCCACAAGAAGGCACAATACTAAATTGTTGTAACATCCCTTAAAGACCACAAAGCCAACAATGCTGAGTAGTCCTGTGACTTACCCCATCGTCCACATGACGATGATGTCTTTGTATTAAAGTAGTGATATTTATGTATTTGTGTGTTGTCTGTAGTTATTTTTATATTAATGATCATCACCTATAATGTTCCAAGCACACAACTTTAAGTTGAGTCAAATCCTTCAAACCCCTTTTCTTTTCCTTTTTAAGGGCACTCACTCCAGCTAAATGATTTAGCTGGCAGAGATACCCAGGGGCATAACTCACCAGGAGCTTTTCTGATGGAGGGGGTCACAGGTCATAGCAATTCATCATAGCCACGTGGAGGAGAGTGAATGAGGGAGCAAAACACACACACATGAGAAACACACACAAATGTGCACACATATAAAGTGGCAGCTCTTTAATGTCAAGCATGATGGCTCAGTAAGGAACCTGAAGAGGAAATGCTATCGCATATTAACCAGTGACCTCTGAGTTCTCACTAAGGTAGACACTATTATGGCTTGTATACAAGCTGAAGCTGCTTTTCATGTTGTAGCAGTGTGTTTTCTTATTTGTTTGCTCCTCCACCACACACTTAATCCCTTCCTTTCTCCCTTCCTTCCTTCCCTCCCTTTTCCTTTTTTGAGACACGAATATTCTAAAAAATAAGTTGCTGTGTTATGTTGTTCACAGCGCTTGAGCTTTTTTTTTCTTTACGCAACTACAGACGTTTAGGGCGGAAGATGGAGAACTGTGGTGGAAGTGTGGAGGGGTGGAGTGCAGGAGAGGAGGAAGAGATTCAGGTGACATCACCCCCTTCCTTTTTACAACCACGTTTGGGACTACGTGCTGCTACTGGAGGAAGTGGTCCTGGAACAGCTTCTCTCTGTGTGTGTGTGTGTGTGTGTGTGTGTGTGTGTGTGTGTGTGTGTGTGTGTGTGTGTGTGTGTGTGTGTGTGTGTGTGTGTGTGTGTGTGTGTGTGTGTCTGCGTCTTAAGGATGGGCTGTGGTGAGACAGGATGATGCATATGTAACATTGTCGTCACCTCCCTGTTTCTCGCACATTTATGATGGGAAATGCTGGAAAATAATCAAACACAACCGCAACATCCAGTAAATAGGTGACCCCAAATAACCAAGATCACCAGGAAAGGGTTGAATCGTTTAATTACATTAAATTACGTTCGTAAATGCTCTGGACAAACCATTGTTAGATATCATTCTGTTTAAAAAGGCTATTAATGTAAATGCTAATTTTGAGATACTTATAAATAAAGATAATTTATAATACTAATTCATTTATCAAAGTTAAAATACACTATGCGGTCATGATAAGTGCTGATTTATCTCAATGAACTTGTAGTATTACCTATTGAAGACACTGCACATTTGAAGGTGTTCTTGATGTAATAAATGAAGTTAACTAGGTCTCATGTGAAGGCCCTTTCAGATAGAAAGGGGTTTGCACTGCACTTGGCCCAGGGTTCAGTGCACAGCCCTCCTTACATACAACGTGCTACCTGACGTGTCTTCTTGACTCGAAACAGAACTCCGACACACACTATGGATTGTATATAGTTATAGTTCTTCTCTTGGGCTCAGTTCTGTACCTGGCTGGATTCTTTGTTTCTTTTGAATGCGTGTGTGTTCGTCACAGGGCTCAACATTGTAGAACACTTGCTCAGCAGACAAAGAAACTGTCCTTGCACAGAGCAAGCCATTGAAAAGAAGAGGTTACAGAGTTCAGCAGTGTTATATATTATCTGAAGTGGCCTTAAGACACAGGTAGAGTATGTGCATAGCTAAATTTCATGGAACCCTCAAACTGAAACATGGAGGATTCTGGTGAGCCCAGCCCACAAGACTGTGGGACGACATCTGACCAGCTCAATTTATTCATTCTGACATCGGTTAAGAACACATGCATGCTCACTAAAACCCAAGTGGTAGTTGAACATTCAGCACACACAGTCCCAAGGACAAGAAGTGAATTTATGGATGTCAAAATCCTTAATCTTGAGAAGGACTGGAGCTAGAGATGCGAAACTCTATTTTATTCATTTTCCATAAGGCTCTACTTTGTGATTCACGTTTTTGTTAAACATTTACAGCGCTGTGCACGTAAGAATGTTGCTGTGAGGCTATAAATCTGTCAGCTGGTTAATGTCATATTAACTGCTCTCATGGGTTATTCAAGGTAAACCCCTCCTTCAACCTAAGATAGAAGTTAACATTTCAGTTACTGCCATTGGTTGAGAATAACGGCGTCCCATACATATCTAGCAGGTCTGGTTTCATATAAAAAAAGGTCACAACATGTTCATAATCAGAACCACCATCTTTCCCTAACCTCTGGTGGCTTAATCTAGCCACAGACAGAACTCTGGAGGCAAACCCCGTCTGAGTGTGAAAGTCATGTGGTCTTTCTACCCATCATCCTTAACAATCTCCTGGTGAGACACGATTGCAGGGAAAAAGTTGACCTTCAAATGATTTGAGCCTCTTTTCTCCTGCATCATTCCACCCTGGCGTATTGCTGTGTCTGTATTCATTTTGCTTGCTCATCTTATTCAGATGATAGATAGATATATGAAAAGCTGATATTATCTCCCATGTTGTTTCTACATATTTGCTGTTTTTATCCCAACTGTATGTTCTATTATTCACATTTTACATTGACTGTGTTCTCTGATGGATTTTATTGTGTAGTGACACAGGCGCTGGTATAAAAGACAGACACAGGTCTCATGTGTTTTGTGGACTAATAGAAATCTCTCAGAAGAAAATAGACTAGACAGTATGTGTCTTACAAGAGCAGATAACAAACAGCAGACCACTCAAACTCGATTACCAACGACATGGATTTGACATTGTTGACCTGGAGCCTGTTTTTATTAGTGAGAGAGAGAGAGAGAGAGAGAGAGAGAGAGAGAGAGAGAGAGAGAGAGAGAGAGAGAGAGAGAGAGAGAGAGAGAGAGAGAGAGAGAGAGAGAGAGAGAGAGCAAGGCCAAGGCCCTATGTCTCAGACTGGAAACTGAAGGGAACAGTTCGTCTGTCTCTGTCAACTCCTTCCACTGGCCAGCAGTTAGCATATCTTATATCATAATGGAAACCGTTTATATGACTGGTTATGAGTAGCTATATATCAAACAGGTATGAAGGTGGTCTTTGACGTCACCAGACAGCAATTGAACCAATTTTCCAAAACGAGTCCACATTTGTTCTGATATTTAGTATCACTCTGTGTGAAGATAATAATCAGGTGAGCACATCATCCTGTGCTGCTAATCTCACCATGGACAAACTGGCCTTCTGTTTCTGTGTTACTCGACAAGAAACTCACATCGGTCACACAAAGCTCCTCGCTGCTGTTCATTGTGAGTATCCCCATGCATCCCCATGCTACTTTTTCTCTGTCCCAATCCAACTGTAAAGTGTCTTTGACCATGACCAAACCTACAGAGTATACATCCCTCCTCCCAAATGACCCCAGCTGTTTACTGTGTCTGATTCCCAGGACCCAAGGACAGGAGACCCTGGGAGCAACAACACACACACAAATATAGACATATAGATGGATGACTTGGGGTCAGGACAGAGACGGCCTATCGATCAGCATAGTGGTAATGATAATAAAGTCTTTGTCCTTTGTGCTCCCGAGAAGTGTACAATAGCTTATTTTGTAACAGCTTGTTGTCTACCTCCTGTGTACACACAAACACACACACACACACACACACACAAACTACTACAAAACCCTGAGGGTCAGTTCCCAGTGTACATGTAGACAGAGTTAAGATCCAGGGGCAGATGAATAGTGTTATTTTGATCAAGACCTTTATTCTATTGCTGCATTGTAACATGCTTAGGAGTTAAAAGGTTGCCAGTTCATTGAGAGTTAGGTTTCAAAATAAAGTATCAGTACGATATAGTATTTTTTATCCACATTTTTATTTCATTTTATTGTTTTTCTATTGCTGTTTTATTTTTGTTTTATACTCTTGTGAAACATTTTCTAATTTGGTTAAGAATCATAATAAAGCCTGTTGTTATCATTATTAATTAATTATTACAATTATTTCAGATTACATTAGATAAGTTCTGAATAATCGTCCTCAGAAAGTTAGAGAAGTGTAGCACAGATATGAAGCAGAAATAAAAAAACAGAAACCAAATAGAAAATAATCATAGTAGGCACAGAATAAGAAAAAAATGTGGGGCCACCGATAACAGAATGGAAAACGAGCAGAAGATGAACGGGCCTTTAAAACGAATGAATCACTTAAAGAGACCTTTTCTCTTGTCTGCTTTACTTGTGGAGGACCTTATTTATCATGTTAAATTTGATACAGAGTGACTTTAGGCATCTGAATGTAATAACAGAGGAAACAATCAAAACCAGCTGACAAGAACAAAGGTTGAAAAAAAGATGGATGGTTTAAACAAGAAAGAAAAGGAGTTAAGGAGAGAGGGGAACAAAAAGAGAGGGTAAATTACTACGACAGATGGAACAAAGTGGCACACGTTAACCATTAACCAATCACAGAGGCTTAACACATGAGGTAAGAGATGAGGTCACCACCTGTAACCACTACAGGTTTCAATATGTGGTAGAGGGATTTTGAGGTAAGGGACTGTTTACTGAAAGTGTGTGTGTGTGTGTGTGTGTTGTGTGTGTGTGTGTGTGTGTGTGTGTGTGTGTGTGTGTGTGTGTGTGTGTGTGTGTGTGTGTGTGTGTGTGTGTGTGTGTGTGTGTGTGTGTTATGTGAGTCCACATGTTTCTAATGAGGAGGCCTTTATCTGAAAATATAAAAATTCCTCTTTGAAAGTCAAACTGAACAACATGTTATTACCAGCAAGCAAATTACACTTGAGATGTTTTAACTGAGCGTATATGAGGTCAAGTATTTTGTTATGGATGCTGTTTGACCTGGATGTCAGTGTGTGTGTGTGTGTGTGTGTGTGTGTGTGTGTGTGTGTGATGTCTGACACAGTTCTCAGCAGAACAGAGAAACCCTATCGCTGGCAGAAGTGCATTATAAGGGATGTCTGCACATGGCGACCTAGTGTCACCTTGGAAAATTGAGGATAGATGTTTCCTTACACAGCTACACACACACACACACACACACACAAACACACCCACACACTAAAAGGGACATAGCAGACGCCACTGGTACATTAGTTTGTCTGTGGCCAAGCCAGTCATTATTAGAATAGTTGCTGTTGATGCAGACCTTAATTTATACCTGGCTAATGGCTCACTGTCGCCTACACAAACACACACACAAACAAACAAACACACACACACACACACACACACACACACACACACACACACACACACACAGACACACACAGACACGCACACACAAACCCGCTGACACACTGATAATTAGACATTCCAGGGACATGTTGTCTCAGTATATGCAAGTCTGTCTCCATGCATCCATCTCTTTTCTCGTGTCTCAGTCATCTCTTGAAGTTTCCACAAACTCATTACCTTTATCATCCGGGCCGGAGTCCGGACATCCCAGGATAAGTGGTAGTAAAAAGACACAAATACACACACATGGTTATATATTGTTTGTTCTTCTGATGTTTGTGAGTTTGCTTATTTGTCTTGTTTTAGTAAGTTGCAGGATCTATTTGAGACTTTCAGGCTCCCCTCATTTCCTGCAATTTAATTTCTGTCTTTTAGAATTAATACACATTATATCCGCATAACTGTGAATGTATACTAAACAAAACGTTTGCCTCCCTCACCCTCATACTGACCTAAAATTACTTTTTTAATTTAATTTTGCTACTTACTCTAATGTTTGATCTTCATATGAAACTCCTGAGCTAAGGATATAAGGCAAGTACATGCACATGCATGGTGGAGATACACATCAATTGCCCTTCCTGCTTCCCTGTATTTACAAGGGCTTGTCATTTTCCTGTCCGCTCTCAGATCATAACTCCCCCCTCCACTGCCCCGCCCCTCACTGCCTGCAGAACCTCCGCAAATGAGATAAGAGCACTAATGTGATTGGGGGAAAGAGAGAGAGGGTTTCTAATTTAATAGAAACTCCATCAGGCTAATGGAACTGTGGACTGACTGCGTGCACAGACACACACACAAACACACACACAGTCCTTTGCTCTCCACTATATTGTACCTTGTGAGTGTGGGAACCTATTAGCATTCACCACAATACGTTGTGCCACAGAGTTAAATGAATACGCAGAACACAGGGACAAGGGAGGTTGAAAGAGGAGGATAAACCAATGAGTGTGATAGATGGAGTGCAAAGGAAGAAAAATTAAATGACACTTTCAAATGAATGTTTAAAAAAAGGCTCAGAAGAAGATGGAACAAAGCACAATGGCGGACGACTGATGTAGCGCTTTGTCCAGTGCAGACAGGTCACCGATAATGGCCGTACAGGTTTCTGGTACTTGTTGAAGATGGGACAATGTGACTGGAGGCTCGGTAGGGTGGAGTCAGGTTGGGGGCGGGGTCAGAGATGACGGATGGTTTTTCACTCTCAATCTGTCTGGTACGTTTGTAATAAATGAGTTTGTTCTCCTTCTCTTACTATCTCGCGCACGCACAAACACTGCTGATTCACATTCGCACACAGCGGCTCGCCGGCTGATTTATTTCCACTTACGCTCTCAAGTGCGGATATTTGGACGAGTGACAAAAAGCACAAACAGGACGTGTCCTTGAGCTGCGTTGTTCTTGCTTGTCTATCGTTCTTTCTCTCTCTTAGCTTCTTCTTTTCGTCCACTTCCTTTCAGCTGTAGTGCCTCTTTTCACCACCAGTCAGAACCAGTCTCATCATCTGACACGTTCATTTCTGAAAACAAAGCTACATTTTGTTCTGCACAGGTGAGTCATTTGTTTTAGTTTGTGACCTTGATGAACCAAATAAGACGTGTGCGGAGCCCTCTACATATCGTTTACACAGGTAATCAGGCTGAGCCGCCATCTTGAATGTATGACTCAACAATCCAGTGATGGATAAGAAAGCTAAAACCTTAAATTCCCGAGCGTTTTTAAGTCTAGAAAATCTGCTGCAACGTTAGATGTATTCTCTGACATTTTGAGATGGAGAAAAAAGTAAAAAATGTTGAGGTGGGGGTGGTGGGGGGTGGGGGGGATGAGTTTATTTGCCTTCTAGCCAAGAGTTAGATGAGAAGATCAATAACGCTGATGTATCTGTCCTCTAAATAGAAGGCTGTTGCCAACAACAGGTTAGATCAACCTTGCATCAAGGGCAGAGGGTTGATAGGGACATTGTTTGTCCGGTGGCAAAAATAATATGCACACTTGTTCTCTGTCTCACTCTCATTCCCATGCAAATGTGTCTGCTCACACACATACAGAGCCTGGCTCTGTTTCCAAATATTACTTCTCTGAAACTTTCTGTTTCTTGTTTTTGTTTGATTTGAGGCAGATTTTTTACTTTTTTTATTTGATAGAAACCTTGATGTGATAGACTTTCAAGAACTCAGTATAAAGCAACAATTTGCTGTGAGCGACTCTCAAATCTCACCTGAGATTCTGCATCTCTGTCCTCCTCTAAGTCTGTTGATTTTGGTGACACAAGTCTTATGACAGAGCAACAGTGGCGTGAAGGGAATCTTTAGATTACATCAAAACATGTATTTTTGTCTTGTTTTTCTTGTATTATTGTTTAAATCAGAGAGCCTGCAGCTCACCTGTCTTTGTGTCTGAGGTGCTCAGGCTGCTGCTGACATGATTTACTCAATGTTTCCTGACACAACAGTTTATTTTTCTTTCTGTTTTGCACAATAGGAGTGGTTAAAGTCATATTTTAAAAGACATATTAATACTCTGCCCTACCCATCATACTAGTGTTTCTGGCGTTATTAACATCCCAGGCATTAGAAATGAGAAAAGTTAAAGATTGCATTTGTAAACAGCACCATCTGATTTTCTCGAATTAAATATATTTTGCATCTGTGTTTCAGTGCTTGATTGGGCTAATGTGGTTTTATCTATTCAAGGTCAAATTAAAAAAAATTATGTATTGTAAACACTTTATCTTTAATATGTATGTACTTTCTACAGCACAGTCTGTACACAGTAAAACGACTTTGAAAACATTGCTGCCATGCTGTGCTATGACAAATAATCAGAGTGGAATGGCTTAAGGTGTAAAGACTTTTACAACAAGGAAAACATTATTTGGGTAAACATTGTCAGCTCAGACATCTCCAATCCTGCTAAGTAAAACAATTAAGCTTAAGTAAGCAAGCAATGAAGAAGGGCTGTCTGTCTTAAGCTGCTGCACTGTCTATCTTCTTTTCCCTGAGTCACTGCTGTTTCGGGTTTGCACTAGCAAATAAGAGGGAAGATGAGGAAGTTGTTGCACTCATCAAGGAGAGGCCAAGCTTTGATTACCAGACTGATACCATTAATATGATTTGTAATGAGATAACTGCATTTTAAATCCTACAGCTCAGTGCATGTTTGTGATCCATAATGCATTACATTTTCTGTCAGCCCTTATCATCCAAGATTTAAAAGCATTTTCACAAATGCCAACATCCTGTCAGAAAGTAAATGTCACTGTTTGTCTGGATCAAACTTTATTGCTGAGGTGTCGTGATGACTAACATTCAGTGTCCAACGTGATTCCACTGTAAGTCCTTAAACCTCCAGGAAATCACCTTGGGATGGATCAGCTAAACAGCAAAAAGGAAATGATAAATACTGATCATTTCATAAAAGAAACTTTCACTGTAAAATTGTTTCCCTAATGTCAAAGTTTGTGATGTTTACGCCTCGTTTTCACCTTCTGAAAATGATGAGCTCCTGTCAGTGAATTTGCTATAAAAAATATAGATGATATCCTTTACTTTTCTTTTTGTCAACAACCCCCATGAAAAGACCAAAGCCTACGATAGCTTCATGCTACTAACACGTGTTTTCTATGCATCTCAGGCCATTCAGGCTGTTTTATCTGTGTCTCAGAGCTCCATTGGTGTTCAACAACTATTACATAAGACACTATTCTACTAGATGATATGTTTCCTCAAATCATGAACATTGCCACTGTCATTTTGAGTTTAAAAGAACTCACAATAAAGCAATTAGGCATATGTGTGTTGATACATATGGCAGGAACACCTTTGAAATATAACAGGTCATCAGTTGAATGAGGTAACCCACCGTGTGCCTCCTGAGTGCAACTATTTTGTACTATGTATTATGTTTTGAGTACTTAATATGTTGAGTACTTATATGTTCTGTCTACTTTGTAAGTTTTTTTTTTTTTTTTTAAGAAGTCTGAATTTACCCTGAATTCAGCTTCAGTTTTCAAACATGCCTGCTGGCTAAATTGGGGAGAATTGGGTCTGGACTGGTCTTTCACACATGCTCAACGCAATGCGAGGTTCTCTGAACAGACATATTATCAACAGCATCAAATCCTCTGCATTATTCAGGCGAGAGGTGGAGCAGCCGGGTGCAGCAGGCAGAGGCAAGAAGCGACGTGTTAACTCTGCTAGGGAGATCACGTGATCATGTTTACAGCGCCCGTCACTGCTCTTACCACAAACTCTGTGTCTTCTACATGTGTGAAGTTTGTTTTCTTTTAGTTCTTTTCATTTTTGTGCTGGTCGCGTGTTACAAGCGTCTATCTATCAAAGTCTGACTTGATCGAACTAAGCCTTAGTTAAAGTCTGTCTTTGTGAAACTGAGTGTAAATGTGTCCTATAGGTGTCCCAACAGTGTCATGTCAGGTTCAATATCCAAGGTCTATGGAGGGAGGAGGTCAGGGAGGATGGATGGTTCAACAAAACACTACTGCCAGTACAACAATCAGACACACTTTGGGGTTCAGTGTCTTGCACAAGGACAATGGCACAAATGGAATGGAGGAATGGAGCAGCCATTAATCAAACCTACGTCCTGAACCAGAAGACGATTTTTGACATCTTGTTTTGTTTTTACACAAAACTCACTAGAGCATGTACAATCCAAGACACCATCAGACTCTACCCACAGCATACTTTCAGTTACAGCAGGTTTAGCTAACCTTCTAATCCGATTGTGTGTGTGTGTAGCGTACTTTGACGGTGTGAATGGGTAAATGGGAAGGTGTGCGGATGGAGGTGGGGTGTGGAAATGTGACTATGTATGCCAAGGACTGGTGCACAGGAAGACACATGCACGCAGGCACACACACACACACACACACACACACACACACACACACACACACACACACACAGACACACACACACACACACACACACACACACACACACAAACACACACACACACAAACACACACACACACACATGGGAAGGCCTGTGGACGGGCTGGGAACATAAATGGCAGACAAGCCTCAGAATGGACTCAGCTGGCACTTTGCCAACTTGCTGCCAGCGGAAACTGGTGTGTGTGTTTGTGTGTGAGTATGTGTGTGTGTGTGCATGTGTGCGTGTGTGCATGTGTGTGTGTGTGTGTGTGCGTGTGTGTGTGTTTGTTTTAAGTACGTATATGTGTGGGCGGGAGATAAAAACTTAAAGAGAAAGAAAGACGTTTTTCTATACTATAAAATGAGTTCACTTTCTATTGTCTTCACCCTCACCTGCAGCACTTCCTGAATGACACTGTCTGGATGAGGATATTAACTACGAGGCCACATTCAGCTATTCATGGCAGCAGCTGTTTTGACATTAGCCGCATAAATCTAGTGACAGTCCCTCTGTCTAAAAGCAGCTCTCCCACAAAGCCCAGCCTCTAGATCACTGTGGCAGCCACTGATGGGAATCAGCAGCGAGATTTTGTTAAGCCTGGCAGGACGACAGAGGAGACAGAAGTGTGTTCGTGCATATACAAGCAGACTTACTGTACATTCATTTATAGGTTTCCCCACCTTGGATGTTTTCATGCTTTCATATACCTTAATGTTCAATGGGTATACTGTCTGGTGTTATTGAATCAAAATAGAATTTAATCTTTAATGCCTCCAATTTTAAAGTAAACACTACATTAATTATATATCAAAAGTAGAACATGCTATATAACATGTTATAATTTTCAAGGTGCTTCAGCAGATCGTTGTAAATTCACACCAAACGACTCATCTGTGACTGAGAAGCACAAGTCAGATGATGGATTCAAGAACATTCCCAAGTTCACTTGAAGTCCAGCAGAGTCAATCATTAAGAAATGGAAAGAGCGTGACACCACTGTAAATCTGCTGGGAGCAGCCTCGTCCTCAGACCCTGAGGGAGCAGGCACGGAGGATATCAGCGAGCGACACCACCAAGAGACCTTCAACAACTCTGAAGGAGAAAGACAAGAGACGCTTTGGACACAGACAATGGAAAAAGATGCTCCTCGAGCTGCAGCTTTATGGGATATGGCATAAAGAAAACCAGTCTAAAATAAAAGCTACAAAAATACAATTGGAAAAAACTTGTATGGTCTAATGAGACGAAAACTGAGCTTTCTTTTTCTGTGATCAAGGAGATTTGAGTTTCGAGTTGAGGGATAAAGTCAAAGCTGTGCAAAACTCCGACTTCAAAACATTTGTGTCCTGCAGGGACGAGCCACAGTGCACTTTTATTGAAGGTAACAAGTTAACTTGTGTTCTGGAATAGGGCCTCGCCTCAACCACACCTCTAATCACCTGTCAAGTCCAGTCAACCCATCACGCTCCCTTTGTGTCCGGTTCCTCAAAACCCCTTTCCCTGAAGTGAGGAAAAAAGAAATAAACAAAGGAAAAAAGCCCAACCCACATCCATTTAGCTCTCATCCCGTCATCCTCCTTCCCTTTGTTCCTATCTTTATCATTTCCTCTTCCTTCCCTTATCCCGACCCAAATCTACTTGTCCTCCTTCAGTTATCCCTACTTACATCCATTCACCTCTCATTCCTTCATCCCCCATCCCTCATCCCTTCTAACATCCATTCATCCTCCTTCCCTTGTGCCTACTCTAATTCCATCTTCCTCTCTTACCTCATCCCTTCCTCCCTCATCGCCTCTTATTCAGTCTGGTGCAAACCATTTGCATGTCTTGTTTGAGGTACTGTCAAGGGGCCTGTAATAAGCTCGGGCTGAATGATGCCTGATTCCCAAAACTGAGGCTCCCACTGCCCGGGCGGTCACCAGTGCATCCTCCCAGACCAGCCTGTGAGATTCCATCTTACCTTATCCTCTTCACTCAACGTCCATTAATTTCTTCTCAACAGCCAACATACCACTTTCCATTCAAACCTTTAAATCACATATTTTTGGGGTGTGGTCCTTGCTAGTGAAAATCCAATGACCATACAACCTTATGGAGCATGAACTCTTTACAGAGAAGAATGAATGGGGGGGAAGGCAGCAGATGTAGGGGTGACCATTCCACAGTCCATACATTTAATGATGTAAATTCTGCCAGTGTCAAAAAACCTTATATTCAAAGTTGTATGATCATGAAAATGTCTTACCCAACTTGAAAATGTAAATATGTCTTAATTTCTTTCTACCTATCCATCTGTTCTTTCCCTCAAACCGGGGAGCGATGAATCCCAGTGCCGCCAGTCAACATGTGAGCCGACTGTTCTCAGACAAGCACAGACTGTTTCTGATCCCGAGTTCTTACCCTTTAGCATAAGTTAATGGAGTATCATTTTGTAAATACAATTGTTTTAAAAAACTAATTTGTGCCTACTGCAGTCAAACTGTTAGTGGTGTTGCTTGATGCTGCCGGGGCTGTGTAATAACCTTTCATGTGTTCTCATCACTGGCTGTTTACTGTAATATAAGTGATAGATTGTTATTGTTTTTATATTGTTATGGAGGCTATTATATGTGTGCAGCATTTGAGGCAAGAAAATTTCCCCCATGGGGACAATATGTATTATGTCAAACATATAGAAGAAATGTTACACTTTATGCTCACATGAATAATATTACCTTATTAACAACCCTGCACATCCTGCACATGGACACAAGAACACATGCATTCAGCTGTGCACTATCTGGGTCAGTAAACACACTTTGACCACAGAAGACATAAAGAGGGAAGGGAGCCAATGGGACTTTTCCCAAACCTAAACACCGGCAGAAACAAACACACCCAAACATGCAGTAGATGTACAAACACTTCTCATTTTCTCCACACAGCTTGAAAAGAGTGGCTTTTGATTAGGGAAAAAGTTCCATGTTGTCTATGACTTCATAGCGATGACAGCATTCTTAGCATATATGCTTACCATAAGTAAGTTATTATCTGAACAATCTTTAGGTCCTGTATGCAGTCCTGTGGGGAAACATTCAAAATGAATCTTTTGAACTGTGCATGTCTGACTTCGGACTTCTTCATGACATCACTTGTCATGTGACATCAGATGGGGAATAGTTTGATGTTAGATATAAGCTAAATTACGTCTCTAGGACTACTATCTGTGGAAATATCTTTTTGTTGACCTTTGACTGATTAACTCCAAAAATCATCTGGACGTACCCTCACAAGTAAGATTGCACCAACACACACACAACCACACGCACACACACACACACACACGCACACACACACACACACGCACACGCACACACACACACACACACACACACACACACACATACACACACACAAACACACACACACACACACACACACACACACACACACACACACACACACACAGAGGAATACCCTGGCTTTAGACTGCCGCTGGACAGACAGGAAAAAGGAAGTGGGGAAAGGAAGTGCAGAGTGGCTGATGACAATGCCTTCTACTTCCTACTGCTCTGTACAGAACCGCTGGGTCAGATATTCCATTCATCCACAGCCACTATCAGTCTAAAAGATTTAGGAACTAAAGTTGTAAAATGCTCGGAGAAAGTAATTAGGCAGAAAATGTATAGATTTTTAATACAAAAAAATGCAAGGAAATGATTTATTCACAGCGGATTTCAAAGCTTTTGGGAAATAGTGATACACACCTATTCAGGGAGTTTGGGTTCTTTGACCTTTAACTCTCTTCCAGTTGTTTTGTGATCAGTGTCGAAAGAGATCTCTTCAAAAATAATCCTAAACCAGTATTGTGGAAGTACCCTGTATTCACTTGTGAACAGTGTGTGTATATTCAGCTGGCTTACTGGGGATGGGGTCTAAATGGGCCTGCTGCTTGATGTTCATTGTTGTTGGCTTAAACAGCCGTAAATCCTCAGAAGTGACACAGGATATGTGCACACAACTCGCTCATGTATCGACAACAATAGCCAAAAGGCAAGAGTTGGAAAAAAATCAATCCTAATGTTGGTGAGTCCACCTTTCTCTCAGCAGCTCCCTGCAGTTATGGAGACGGTTTGAGCTTCCTGTTGGTATTGATTTCCTGTCGGTGTAAAAACTGTACCAACACCACAATTTCCACATCACTGCACCATCTTACTTATTTATTAACTCTCTGTTGGGGAAACAGCTGTGTTGTCCACGAACCAGAAAGACGGTGGTTCAATCCCCCATCTCCCCCATTCTGTGTGCCGAAGTGTACTTGGGCAAGATACCGAACCCAAAATTGCCCAAAGCCTCGAAACTGCAATATAAATACAGACCATGTACCATTTTGTTTTCACCTTTTGCTGAAAAATAAATATAGAGCAGTTTTGATATAAGCAGACACAACCTGAATTAAAGGCGTTCCAGGTGTAAATAAAGTCAGTATCTAGTAGTACTCATATCTGAAGTAGGACATTTTTTTCTGCTTTTTTGTCTTTCATGCAGGTTTCAGGATGTCCAGTCTAATACGTGCGTTTCTGGTCGTGCAGCAAAGGACAAATCCACTGATAAGCTGTGTTAACAACCACTGGTCCCTAATTACTTCCAGGCTCTGAGGACAGAAATGAGCTGAGCAGCTGGAAAGGACTTCACTCCTTAAACCGCATGGTATCACTGAGGGAGTCAAGGTATCCTGAGCGATGATCTACATGAGTCGATGACACCGTCAAAGGAGGAATCATGAGCCCAGTAACACGGGAGGAATGATGACTTGAGACACAACCCAACATGTGTCCTGGAAATGATATTATATGTGATAATAATTCAGAGAGGCTGTATATAAGCATACTTTCAAATCACAGCATTGGGTTTATAGTCAGCAAATTTGGTAATGGTGGGGTGGGGAGATCCAGGTCAAATGAAGGGGTGGGAATAAGAGATCATATGTTTCGAGCTGTCCCACTGGATGAAGGTGAGGAGGAGAACAGGGAGCTATAGGGAATGGGGTGACATATAGATGGACAGAGGGAGCTGCAGGCGGGTGTGGATGGGAGTGGGTTCAGGGTTTGTGTGTATGTGTGTGTGTGTGTGGGGGGAGAGCCTTGCATGGTTTTACAGTCCCTGAAGACCTGCATTCGTCACTGTATGAGAGTGTACGTTCCACGGCTGAACTGTTCATAAAATGCAACATGTGTTCCCCCTTTATTTCTGGCTCTGGTTCTGGCAGAGTTTCCCTGGCTTGGTATCAGCGCTGGAACCGACAAGCAAAGGTCAAAGCTAATAATGTGGCAAGGAATAACTGAGCTCAGCATTATGATGGCTATAGTAGAACAGATTAGTACGGGGAGAGCGCTGTGGTTAACGTGTGAAACAAAGCTAGAAAGCAGCTCGACTGCCAACATAAGGGAATATCGAACACTTTTTACAGATGTGACTAAAATGCTGACATCACACTGGGCATTTGTTATCAACCTAGGGTTCTACTTGAGATAATAGAAAAGACGAGGGATTGGATTGCTGTCATCATGTATAATCTATACAGTGCAGAGTTTTAATGGTTTGTGATTGTGGCAAGTGTGATTGAAGGTAATGGAAGAGCGATTGCCCCTTGTGATTTATTAAAGAGAAAGCTATTAGGAGCTGTGTGAGGCAAAGCTGCTGCTTCAATTATCATTAGATCCGGTTCAGACTAGTCAGCTAATTGGGGAGGGGGGAAATGCATGGCTCGTTCAACATCCCTCTAGAAGAAAGAGGCCTTTGCGTTGTAAAGAAACTTAGACTTTTAATTATCTTATTTATCCACTTTGGTAAACAGACAGAGGTCAGGCATGGTTGCAGAGCAGCAGATTTGTTGTGGATTTAGTGCCTTGCTCAACGTCACTAAAAGAGAGGGGTTGTGCGGAGTGTATCTCAAGTCGCCCTAACAAATATCTGACATTATTTTCACATCTGGCATCCATGGAAACTGTTTGTTGGATTTGAAGCTCTTCACTCTAAGCTCTGGTGCAATATAAGAGGCTGACGTGTGTTAATGGGATGACTCTGCAAGAAAGTAGTGCACAAACTGTTAAAATGCCAGAGTTTCTTCTTTGGTGATGTAAAGTTGACTGCTGACTTTATAGCTTGGATGATGTTTCTGCAAAAATGGGTGTGTCTTTGGTTAATTGTTGGTGCTCCATCTTTTTTCTTGGAATCTGATTCTGATTCTGATGTATGAAGCCTTCACCTGCATATTTAAAGATTCAGTGTATGAGATTTAGTGGCATATAGTGATGAAGTTGTAAATAGCAACAAACTGAATTCCCCTCATGTCAACTTCCCCTTCCAAGAGTGTAGCCAACGATGGAAAGGTTAAAACACGAAAGGCCCTCTCTGATCTGATGTTTTCATTCTGAGCTGCTGTAGAAACCAATTGGTGCAGCAGGATGGACTTCATGGAAGAGGACTGCTCCTGATGAAGATGTAAATGGTTCATTCAGTTTTTGGCTACACTTTGAGTGAGCTGTCATGCTGTCCATCTTTATCAACAGTCACTGGACCTGCCAAAGTCTGACACCCAAGTTACCATCAGTGGCTGTTGTTGTCACTGGATGCCATGCTAGTTAATATCCCAGATTCTGGAGAAGGGTGCGGCCTGATGAGGCCGGGAAAATGTGGTCAGAGGGCGTCCTTGATGCTGAAGCTGTGCCCAGTTTGGCAGCTCCAGTGATTCGAGTGCCAGCTCATATCCGTTACCCCACTCCCACCCTTCTGGACAACTGGCTGTCACCAGTCTGCTGCACAGACCCTCACTCCCACAGGTGCATGACCGCCGTTTCCAAAGTAACCAAACATGTCAAACAAATCCACGCCTTGTGGAAACAACCCGCCTGTTTCTTCTGTATGTGCAATCACGCTGGAGAATGCATTTGTGTCTCTGTGTGTGCATGGTGGAAGTTCATAAGCCCGTCTGTCCTTTGGTTTTGTTTCCAGGAGTAAATTTAAATATTGTCGATCTCTGAGCATCATTTATAATCTGGAGAACGATGGAAGGGTAACAACAGCGGAAGCAGCTCCCCTGCAGCCCTGTCAAGCTCAATTTGGTTCGGTGTTAACAGAGCAGAATTCAAGCTGTTCAAGTGGAGTCTGACTATCAACACAGGAGAAGAAGGAAGTCAAGCTTTATTTACTCCCACACTCTGAACACAGGCAGTTTTGCTCCTGAGCCCCTGCGGGTTTGGCCGCTGATGTGTGAGGAACCCTGCCGCCATGTTTCACAAAACTTGTTAATATGAGTTGTAGCATCTACAACCAATCATTTTTTCTCACCACATCTGCTATGGATTTGTGAAACAGCCTCAGAATCCTTTTTTAATCCCTCTAATTCTTTCTCTGCTCCTAATCCTTTTTCAATTCAGCTCTCTAAGTGACCTAAGGAGTCGGGCCTAAAATGGGACTCCAGGATTCTGTCAGCGTATTTTTTTGTCTACACAATTACAAGACTTTCAGAGTTAAGCCGAGACGTGTAGTCTGGAAAGAAAGAATATTTTGGTTCTGGAGCCATTTAGTTCAAGTTGCTGATTAACTGAGGAGGAACCGATATTTGACCATATGGTTATTCCCAAAGATCCTAAAGCAGCCACTGCATTGTTATAATAACAATGATAATCCCTATTTATATATCACCTTTCAAAACACAGTAACAAAACCCTTAACTTATTGAAAAATGACAAATTAGAGGCAAACTGTAGGAAACTTCACAGATACATGAGAGATCACACAGCATTACAGCACAAATACAAAAATAAAAAGTGTTACAGATGAAAAAAGATTTTTAAAAAAAGATAATAAAACATTATAAAATGATTGACATAGTTGCTAAGATCAGAAAAAGGAGAAAGTATACCTATACAAAATATATCAAGCTAGGGTTATATGTTTATCTCTGTTTTTATTAAGGCTGATCAGTATTAGCCACGTGTCCCGACATTTAACGTCTCACTAGTGGGTCTCTTTGTGTTTAGTCTGATGGTCAGTGTGGCTGTCTCCCCGGTCCATTAGCTAATAAGACAGACAAGGTCAGAGGTCAGAGGTCAGAGGAGCTCAGGGGGTAAAAGGAAGGAAGATGAGTGGAAACATAAAGAAAAAACAACAGAGGAGTTGAGTGATGCTGTTGTTGTCAAACAGATGAGATGAGTACAACAACGGAAACGGACATGTGAGGCTGTAGGAAGTAGGAAGTAGGAAGTAGGAGAACACAACAGCCGCAGCACTGAGTCTGTCAGACTTCACTTTGGTACAATGATTTAAACTAGAAGATTCTAACCTGCTCTCATGACAATTCAAACATGCTGATGTTCAGTAGTAATGTGGTGTCGGACTGATCAGTAAATTGTGTTCCTGACTGGGAAGATTCTCGTGAACACCAACTAAAGTCTAAACAACAACTAGGGAAGTAGTAGTAGTAATACCCAACACCAGACTTATTATTGCTTATTATAATCGTAATTTAAATATGTCTGTCACAGCTGATTTCCGACTTTAGGGCACAACTCAAAAAGCTGCTAACACATGAATGCATCAGTGACAACTATCCAACTACGTAAAAACTCACCTGAGCACATAAGGGTTAAGGTCATCTATCCAGAGCACAGAGAAGTGACAAAAGTCAGAACAACAAAACCACTAATCTGGGAATAGGACCCTCTGAGGAGTATGTGAATGCACAGGTAGATCTTAGGCTGGTGGGAATGTCACGCTGCCTGATCTGAAAACTTAATGGGTCATACATTCTGAGGGAAACATGAATGTATATTTCATGGCAATCCATCCAGTATGGAAACATTTCAATCCAAAGAAACAAATGTAAAGCTCCATGGTGGGCCTTCAGGGGAAAGTTAGGGGATTACCAAAGCCAGTGGGATACTTTGTCTGGAAACCATGAATGACCGTGTGAAAATGTATGGCCGTCCATCAAGTCCAGTTATCTCAGGCTGGACCAAAGTGGTGGGCTGACTGACCAGTGAACAGATATTGCCATTCTTAGAGTCACTGATGCTCGAAGGAAGCAAGACTTCAGAGACTCCTTATTTGTTGCTCATCTGTTGAAGCAGAGGAAATAAAAGAAAGAAACCGGCAATACATGTAACCATCAAACTCAAGCACAAGGAATCAACATTATGCTAGAATTGCTCCTTTGCCACAATCCACAAGTCCGCCTGGCCTCACCCACCGCAATGTGATTATTAGGCCTGCTGCGGCCTGGGATGCTCTTTAGTGGTGTGCTGTGCTTTGTGGTACATGTGGATTGTCAGTCCACGCAATTTGCTGACAAATCTTATATTTTCCTCCCTCTGAGGCCCCCCCCCCCTTCTCCTGCTGGCTTTTGACACTCACCCACAGTCTTTCACCCCCCAAAACTGCCAATAAAAACTAATTTGGCCTCTCGGGAAATCAAGCCAACTTTAGCTGAGGAGTGGCACCAACTCCAACTATCCCTTTGTGCTTTCTGTATATCTCGTTCTACTCCCCCTCTGCCTTTTCCTCTCATTCTCTCTGCCACTCACTCAAAGCCGGAACTTTACTACAACTATCTCTCTCTCAGTGACCCCCACCTGCCCCTCGCTGCAGATGAATGTGCAGCTGCAATGGGAGGGGGGCTTCCACAATGTGGTTACTGTGTACACTGGACATCTTAAATGGATGGGTGCGCGATCCCCACTTGCAAATTCAATAGTCTAGCTTTTAGTGTCATCCCTTTCATCAGATTTCCATCTCTTTTACAGAGGGCTATTTGTCAACGTGGTTATGAGTGAACCCGACCATCTCACACTGTGGAGTCTCCTCTGCCTCATGTGAGTCTTCCTCGCCATCAGGGATGATTTGAGAATCAGTTGACCTGGAAAGAAGAATAGATGGTAATACGGCTCCGTGTAAGGCAATGTAATGAATCGGGTACATATTGCATTAGCGTTGAACCAAGGCAAGAGGAATCAATGAGTCCTCCATTATCCAACTGATTAACATCCATAATGCTGATAGGAGATGTCGTGATGGTGAGGTTCAGGGAGCAGGCCAGTGCTTACATGGCATAATAGGCCTTCAGGTCTGATGGATTACTGAAGCAATTGAGAGGAAGCTGTCAAATTATAAACGGCAATAGTCTTTACCGACTATGATCCACGTTACACATGTAGTTTAGATGGCAGAATCAAGGGAAGTTCAAGAATATCTTTCGTTAAATTTAAAAATCCTCCTTGAAAACCCTGTCGATGATGTTAAAAAAGACAATCTCCCCACGGTAGCTGTTTTGCAGCTTTAAGTCAAATCATTTCAGTTTTTCCAAATGTCATTAAATTGAGATTTGTTTTTCCGTCATAACGTTGATGAATTTTCATTCATGTTCACCTATAAAACAGCACTTTAAAAACACCTCAAAATCCATCCAACAGCTGTTTCTGACATTTTGATCATATCATGTATTCTACAGCAGAAATTCATATTTTCAAATTGTTGTTCACTGTCTCCCAGGAGCTCCTTTATTTTTTTGTGGTACAAAACATAACCTCAATCACATCTATCCTGACTTTTCTGATTTCTTTTAAATAACTCTCCGAAAGGTTGTGTGTTTATGGACACGAGTTCATGATTCACAGAAGGTCCAGTTGTTGGTGTAAATGTTGCAAATAAAAATAAAGTGGAGCTGAGATTACAGTTTGTGTGCACCTATATTTTAAATAAACCCACTCCAAATTTCAAGCGTAAACAACCCTAATGTTACAATAACAACCTGCATACAAATACATTTCTCTGTAGATGGCTCATTACTGGCATTAGCAGCCCTCTGCTGCCCCCTACTGTTACACATTAAAAACCCAAGCTGCTGTTATTTTTCTGTAATAAAGTACAGAGAGATCAAGATCATTATTTAGAGATTAAAAAAACAAGTAGTTAACTGTCTCTTGTTCTGCCTCGGAGCAGGTAACACTCGTTATACAGCCTGGATTACAAAATATTTTTACCATCACAAATTGATATAATGTTAGAGGTAAACATGAAGAGTCACATACACATATAAGCATGTACTTTTTTTGTGTGCGATCCATGTGCACTGTTCACTTCACTTCTAAAAGTTTATAAATTGCTAAAACAAAAGATGAAGATTATTATTTATTAAAGGTGGCTTGACTGTGTAATTTACTGTCGTTATTTCACCAATGGAATTAAAGGTTCATTGGATAGAATTGAGTGACATCTAGTGGTGAAGTTGCATGTTGCAGCTGAATACCCATCACCTCACCCTCCCCTTCCGAAAATGAAAAGAGAACCTGTGGTAGCTTCAGTTGTCATAAAAACTCCAAAGGTGATTAGTTTGTCCAGTTTAGTCTACTGTAAAATACTGTCATAGAGAGATGGAGGATCCAAATTGATCCATCACACTCCATCCTAAATGTTTTCAACAATGTTGAAACCCAGTGTTTGGCACTTTGATTCCATCATATCCTCTTTGCCCACGGCTTTGTCTGCCTCCGCTACAATTTCAAACAATGCATGACGAAGACAAACACACTGCTGCTGTTTTTTAACCTCCACTGTTTGTATTGGTTACTCGTGGTGAAACACGATTATTACTTGCTGCGTAACGTGAACTAGACTTCACTATATTACGCAGTGAACATTTATCAGGTTGACTTTCATCAGCAACGGTGGTGAAGACAAGAAGTTCCATGATCCCTCAACGCTTCACATCATCAAGCTTGGTCTTGGTGTTAGGGGTTGTTACTGTTGATTGAGAGACCACTTCAATATGTTGGATTTCCCCGTCACCTCTGGAGTCAGTGTTTGGTTTGTGCCTTCTGAGCTACTGTAGAGACATGGCAGCGCAACATGGCAGACTCCATGGCAGAGGCTTATTCACAACAAGTCTTAATGTCAAATTATTAAATACACTAATGAAAACACAATTATGACATATTTTCCATTTCTCATGGTAGTCGCTCCTTACTCCTGCATAAATACAGTTAGACCTTCAAAATGTTACATCGTTTCCTGACTTTATTAACGTTTTCCTGTTATTATACATCGGTCCAATTTTATTTTGTTAACTTAGGTGTCTCATTTCAGCACCTGAGTTATTGTTTTTCTTTCTTGTACATCATTGAATATCTCTTAAAAGAATCTGCGTAAAATGAATTGACGTCAAACCAGCTGGCCTCTCGTGGGTCACCTTTCCCAGTTGGTGGTCTGGTCTTGACTGCAGCAGTGACTTCATAAAGTGAACCTACTGTACTCTGTATAAACTGCAAAACTGAGTTGAAGGAGGAAATCATTAAAGGATCTGACTTTAAGATTACTTCTGAAAAACTCTAATGTATATCATTTCTTTTGTTAAACTGTGAGACAGGAGCTTAGTCACCTCACTTTTGCTGCTATGATCTGAATTGTGATCGACTTTGTTGCCGTAGTAATAACTTTGCTATGACTGTTTTCGCAAAAGTAATATTTCTTATTGTCTTTAAACTAAAGAAAAAAAAAATCTATTTCATTTGAACAGTGGCTTTCACACGTATTGCCCAGTAATACTGCTTTATTTATTTTGAAAACACATACAAACTGATGGCAGATGCACTCAACAGCTACACTAAGTAGTAGCGATTCATAAAAATAACTAATCCGTTTGCTCATCAACTCGCAATAATAGTCCAGCCCATGCAAAGGCACACTGATCATCACTGTGCAGCAGATCCCGCTCCGTTTCCCCTCGGCTCTGCGCTGTAGGTAGCTTATTAATCACTCAGTGCCAGTGTTCTCTCTCCTGGGGAAGTCACAGCAGGACTGGCCCTCACGCACTGCAGCAGGTAGCATGTTGTCACTTTTTATGAGGTAATGGACACCATGTTGTTTGGACTCAGGATCTCAATCCAGTAGCCGTCAGGGTCCTGAATGAAGGCCAAGCCTTTCATTTTACCTAAGAAAAAAAAAAAAAGGAAGGGCAATTACTTGTGAATATATGTTAGATTGATGAATGATGAATCCTTATCGTAGCACAGGTGAAATCACAAAGATTCATCCATTTTATCTATAAACCTAATGTTCACCAATGCTTCACATCTTACCATCATCTGGCTTCTTGACAAACGTGACTCCTTGTTCTTCAAACAACTTACAGGCTGCAGCGACGTCAGGAACTGCGATTCCAATGTGTCCTGTCAAATGTCAGGAAGATTGAGATGGAGAAACTCTAAATCCAGACAACAGCTCCAAAAATCCACACTTTGTTTTATGAGCTGATACATTAACATACAAGTCAACAGTTTAAAAAAATGACAACTGGCAGGTGAATTGGTATGTGGATGAATTTTTAAAGAGATTTAAAATTACAATGAACCTTAATAGAGCGCATACCTTAACCAAGGAACAACAGTTCCCCTATGAAACCACATTTAAATTATCTAGATTCAGGGATTATTCTCTGAGAAATCAAGGAAAATGTTGAACGCCTTATCTTGTCCAATCCCCCACAAAAGTGTGTTTTGCATAATCCTTCTATCAATAAAACAGAGGGAAATATAACCTCCTTGGCAGATGTTTTTATGTATGTGTTACTATTACACACATATACACAAGAAGCGTGTTTAGTAATATTACTGTGTTGTAATATTACTGTTTTGTTGCAATATTTACAATATATTGCATGTTTTCATTGAAAATTACATTTGAGACTCAATGCTGTTGTGTGTATGCTATTGCACCAATATTCTAATATTCTGTAAATGATCTGAGACTATGGCAGTGTAGTTTTGCACTACTCATGATGATGTATGGATTTCCTCTCATCTGAAAATATTTTTAACTCACTCAACCTGATATTCCACGACCCCCCCGCCCCCGTTGATCCTAAGTGTAAAAGAAGCAAACAATCTTACCAAAGCCACGTGGATCAGAGTTCCCATTGTGATAAGACAGACTCTCGTCAGACTCAGAGCCCCAGTTACTGACAGACAGGAGAAAGAGGTGAGAGGACATTAAGAGAAGAAGTGAATAAATTATTATACAGTTTTAATTACTTGAAACTCTAACTATAACTGAAAAACAAAACTTCTTTTATTTATTTTTTCAAAGCAGATTTCTAAAATATTACACCATATGTGCACTGATGGGACATACATGCAAAAAGTAAAATATCTTTTTTTAATGTACAGATGGTTATTTTGATCATTTCATGCACTTATCACACAGCTCTAACTCTAGGATGTGGACCCTCACTGTGTCAGCTCAATGGTGGCTCTTCTGGAGAAGGTCCAGGCCGTCTGCTCCTTCATGTCTGTAGGAATATCCTTCTTGTCCTCGTAGCCCAAGAAGAAGAGCGAGAAACGCATGGGGGGGAAGTCAAACTTTTGCAGGAGCCTGCAAGAATTTACACACCAGAGAGAAAAACCTCACTTCAGTCCTGGCTATGAATGAGAAAGTGCTTTGACCACACACACGCACAAACACACACACACAGGTCAACTGTGTGAAAATGTATTCTGTAAAATCTGTTTTGTTCCAATAACAAGAACAGACTGAGTTCCACTCTAATACTCACGTCATGCCGAGGATTCTGGTGTAGAAATCCAAGGATTTAATTGGATCTTTGACTCGCAGCATAGTTTGCTGCATCATGAAATCCTATGACAGAAATGCAAGGAGAGAACTTTACACACACAAACAGTTACATTGTAATAAAATAAAATAAAAAAAACAGCAATGCTGATAGTAAATCACTTAAATGACAAGGTGATATCTTATTGTTTCTTCAAAATACAAGACAAACTCAGTAAAAGGCCTGAACACGAGCACTAATGGACAAGGCTTCGTAGTAGAATGTAAAAAGTAAGTAGTGAATTAAGATGAGCTGCTCCCAAGTGCAATAGAAACAGTGTTGAGTAATTTGTAGGCATTGCTGGTTAGCCACATCCCAAACAGGAAACACGTGTGGGTAATCAGCCACATTGTTGTTGCACATTTACACATCAACTTTATGACCAATTAGATTGTGCATGAACAATCCAGACCCTGCTGCCACAGTGGAAAACAAAATATAATGACATGTTTGATGAATGGAAATGGGATGGGATTTTATCAATATTAAAACTGGTGCTGCTTATCGATACCTTTTCAATACTATTATTCATACATCTCCAGGGTTTCCCCCAGGCTAAGCGTTGCATGGTTTTTTATTTAAAAAAAAAAAAAATCCGTCACTCGCGCACATCAACAACACTTCACTTCCTCATTGAGCCCCGATCACAGACATGGCCCCGATCCCAAGCAACCATCCTATTGGTCCAAACAGTCACATGTCCCACCCAGACGCCTTCACTGACCCTCGGACAACAGAATGCTCCTTTAACACAGTGTTTTACTGAACATACGTCGCCTTCACTGATCCTCAGACATCAGAACGCTCCTTCAACACAGTGTTTTACTGAACATAAGTCAAAACCGAACATAAACATAAACCTAGTCTGTTACACGATTAGGCTGCAGCTATTTGGTTTTATTTATTTAAAAATAGGGTACTTCTTATTTCATACATTTTCCACAAATATGAGGAGGACTCAAATAGCCCTACAAAGTTCTGTGTTTCATTTATTTCAAAGTAGGCCGACACTTGCCTGTGTATTTTGTTTGTTTGTTATTTTGTTGCTTGTCTGTTTGAGTAGCTGGCTGAAAGCAAAGAAGTAGTACGCTTATCTTTTATTGGTAACCAAACTGTTACGGTTCATTGTTTCTGAAATAAGAGGCCTGACTGCTATGTTCACAGCAAACTTGAATTTTTTTTAATATTAAGTAGGGCTGCCACTAACGACTATTTTTCTATCGATTAATCTGACGACTATTTTATCGATTAATCTAAACGATTAATATTCCTCCCAAAAAATCAAATTGACCATTTCAATTCAGTTAATTTTATTTTGATAACAACAAACTGTATGTCACCATATAATGCAGCACAAAACAAAATGTAAACAAAGGCTCAAATATTAAAGTGCAAAACTGTAGGTTTAAACTAGCAACTCCAACGTGATAAAAATAAATAAAAAAGAGGGCTTATAAGTTAAGTCAGCAGTGCAACTCAAAAAGATATCAAAGTATCTATTTAACCCCTTATCAAAATAAAAAAGTTAGGTGTGCATATTAAACAAAGTGCAACATGTTTAGAGTATAAGACTCAACACCCCCCCCCCCCCCGCGGGTGCCTTCTAGCAGCCCTACCACCAGGCTTAGCAAGTTTTCTGGGGGAAACCCTGCATCTCTATATTTTTGATTGTCTCAATATGGATTTGACACTTATTCAGTTTCGGCTGGGGAGTGGGGAGGGAGGATGCAAGGCAGTTAGGTCTGATGTGCGTCTTCCCTAATCCTGAAGCCGGGGCAGTAAGGATTTAACCCTGGCTGGCTGCATAGCGGAAACCCTGAACATAACATAATAAATTACAAGCTTATCAAGATTTTGATACTGGCCAATGAGAAACTGGTACCAATTTAGTACCAGTTCTCCATACCCCTCCCCTAAAAAGTAGTAGTATGGGGATATATCACTGTATGATATGCTTGAGTTACAAAGTTCAGCACGTGTTGTCTGTACCTGGATTCCACTCGCTCTTAAAAAGGTATTTAGCTTAACTGCACCTCAGGGCAACCGAGTGCTCATGATCGCCTCATGTGTGTGAGCTACAGAGCAGCCAGTGTTACAGACTCATTAGATCAGGTCTGTTCAGATAAGTAACTTCCTTATTGTCTGGGAAACAACTACGTTTTACAAGCTGAGGTCTGATGTCGTCGTAAAATATATATTGTACTGTGCTTGGACACATTTTACTCAAAGCAATCCACAAACACTAAAAAATGGTGACAGCATCACCTTGCCTTCACAACTGGTTGTTGCTTTTAAGACGCAGATAACATGCACCAAATGTTTTCAATGGTGAGAAGTGTCAAAACTATAGCAATTTAACATAATGCAGCTAGCATGTTGACAAGTAGATGAAACCAGTTCTAAAGTGTATGAGAAAGAAACTTCTGGTGTGTGTTTCCCAGTGGAGTGTTATCTCTGTGAGCAACTCTTCCCCTTCCCCGGGCCCTTCCTCCAAACACTGTCAAGTTGTCTACAAGTCCATAGAAACTCACTCAACTGGCAAAATCCATTACTTCTGCAAAAGATGCAAAAATTCCAAACCAGTTTGAGTGGTCTTGGTACATAGTTCTATAGAATCTTACTTTTCTCAGGTCAAAAGGGAACAAATATGAACTTTGACCTGACGATCTGACTGAACTTCTGCGGCACACAGACGTGTTAACACATTCCACAAAGTCTTCAGCCTGCACTTCCACATATGTATGAATGTGAATGAATATGAATATTCACAGAAACCGGTGCCAGTGAATATTCACAGAAATCGGTGCAACTGGATCTAGGGTCAAGCTTGTTGAACAATGGCCTACGTTATCTCCAGGTCGTGTGCAGCCAGTCTGATAGCTAATGATTAAGAGACAGTGATAACAAGAGGTGGTTTATGGGTCATTCTGTGTCAAATCATCACACTTTTGGGATGAACCATTACAGTTTCAAACAATTTGGCCCTCTGTGACATTGACTGGCAAAGGATCTCCCTCAATATATTTAACAGAGAAACGGTTAAACAGTATGTGATCCTCAACATAAAAAAATAACAGAACGATGAGTGATTGTGACAGTTAACGTTCAAATACAATAAAAAAATGTAATCTTAAAAATTGGTGAAAGTTTCACCCAAGTTATGAAAGAGGTATGGAAAGTAGGGGGTCATCTATCGCCTGTGTTTTCCATAGTTTAAATATTAATCTAATACTACAAGTCTAGATGGCAGTATATCCTTGTGTTTTTACTGCTGACTATAAGGGGCGGGTCCAGGGGGAATTGGCCTAAACTGAAATCTGATTGGTCCCTGAAGTGCCCCTCTCCTGTGAGTAATCTCTTTTTTAATAATACTGTTATTAATTGTTATTATACATCTGTATAATGCTGCCGCCTAGCAGCTGACTTAGAACTGGTGCGGACCAGGGGAATCCGACTGTTTAATTTAATTTAATTTAATAACATATACAAATCACATTTTGTAAAGAATTTTAATTAAGTTTTTTCAGAAGACAAAGTGCTTGAAAAAAAAGCGACAGTTAACAAGGCGTGACTTCAAAGTGCATCACACAGAATCAGGAATGCTGATGGATGGTGGATCTAGAACTGGCCCCTCTGGGCAAATTGTGGCCCCTGATTTAGAAGCAGCCTAGATCCGCCCCTGGCTCAATAAGGGAGGTTTTATCAGGACTTTACAGGACAGACGTGGAGGACACTTGTCTCTAAAAGCTGCACACTGCTGAACCAGAGGCTGTGTGAGTCGGGGAAGTGGACATGTTGTCTTCAGATCCTCGCTTCTCTTCCCACCTGAGCTATTTCCAGGTGTGACCGCGCCTAAATACCGACTCTCCCCAGCACAGCCCTGTATCCACGCGAGAGCTAAAGTAGAACAGTGACAGCAGCTAACTTCCAGCAGCTTGTTATATAACCACTTCTTATTAAACCGGAAACATCTTTATCAACGCTGAACCCACCAGAAACGTTGACAGACATGTTGAGCATGAAGCGAAAGACTTGTCACCGCGGAACTAACGAGCGGCCGGGCGGAGGACTTGAACACCCATGTGACTGTCCGATGATTGACGCATAGCCGAGTCGCTGGCCTAGCTTGACAGAGTCTCGCAGAAGTTGAGCCCAGACCTGGGACCGAAAGTCTCTTACCTTAGTGATCGAGTCTCCATCTTTACAAGCTGCAGCCACCGCCTCGTCTGTCAAACCTTTGTCGCTCATTGTCTCTGAATGACGCTGGTTAGCAGACTGGAGGCAGCTCTACTGGAGAGAGACAGCGAGAGAGAGAGAGAGAGAGAGAGAGAGAGAGAGAGAGAGAGAGAGAGAGAGAGAGAGAGAGAGAGAGAGAGAGAGAGAGAGAGAGAGAGAGAGAGAGAGAGAGGGCTCAACACACAGAGCTTCCGCTACGAGCTTTCAAAATAAAATGCATTACAGAACAGCTTTAACTAAGGGTAGGAAGTGTAAACATGTTTAACATGTCTGATGTTTCACTAGCATAAGTAAAATAAAAATAAAAAGTAGAACATTCAAACCTTCTGATATCTAAAATATAAATATCTTTAGAAGAATAACAAAAAACAAAGAGCCAGTGTTTGACATGAGCAGACAAGAGTTGGCACCATATAAATATATGAAACATCATAAATAGCTACAAACAACCATATATAAATATAAACTAAATTATAACCCACATTACAAGGCCAGTGCTGTAATAACTGGTGTCCCATATGAAAATATATACTAGCCATGGCAGGGACAATTTTACTTTGATCCGGGCTAGATTGTTTTGAAGTTTCAATACTCTCTGTACCACTGGGTTCGTTCATCTTTTCTCATCAACTCGTTTTCTCTCTTTTTTTTTACTTCCAGATGGAAACTCCTCTGGATTTTCCTTTACTTTCATTTTCAATTTAAACTTTGAGAATAATACAGAATACACAGTGGCATTTTCTGTTGATAATAATATAGAAATTTGGTCAGAAAATTCCTTTCTCCTAAAGTATCTTCCCCCTGTGCCAGTGTTTTGTTTGTGAAACCAGGTCAAAGGTTTTCTTACAGTTTTTCAAGTTTTACTTTGAAACCCCCCCCCCCCACCGGAAGTGCCTTTGTATCAGTGGGCCAGACAAGGCTTATTATGTAATCAAGAAGTTTGCATTTGAATCCACTATGTGATTATTACATTGTATATTTGCCTAAATATATATTACTAAGTAAATAAAGTAATCTTGTCTAAATGTATTACTTTTTAATCTACCAATGTTAAATGCAATATAATGCTACAATGTGTGATTGTACATTGTTGTATCTGTTCCATTTACATTGTACATTTTGTTTGTAGTTAATTTTATGTTCCTAGTTCAATATATACACATTCACACAATTTTTCTTCTACATCATCTTCCAATAAGTTAGGCCGACACAAATACGCAATGAGGTACTGCAGTGCATTGATTCTCATGTTTTAAAGACAGTATAAAAAAAACACACGTCACTTTGCTATGGTTTCTTGTTTATTATAATTTTATTATTATAGACAAGTAGTAGAATTCTTTCACAGGAGAGAAGTGGCAGCAGGCCACATTACTTGGTAATGTCCTCACACATAGTTTCTCACAGCTGTACGTCATTGGGCTCTGGTGATCTGATGGATTTGCATTGAGCCACAGTCTGTAACCAGTCATACAAACAGAGGGAGGGGGCGGCTGACAGAGCTGTGAGAGTAACACCCCACCTACAAGCCTGAATACCTGGAGTTCCTGAGACAGAGTGGCTGTGAGAGATGAGAGTGAAGGTAAGTAAAGAGAGCTTCTACTCAGACAGATGATGACAACATGTTACTCAGGATGGTTTTTTTCCTCTCCATTGGTTCACGTTTTGGGTTTTGACAGATTTCAAAAAGGCCTCTCAATTTATCAATGCTGACAAAAATATGATATTAAAAAGAAGACTAAATATTAATTTTTAAGTTGGTGTTATAAAAAATTAAACAAATAGAGCAGTAATTTAGACATTTCCAAATCCAGCAGCTGCTTTTACAATTTAAATAGTGGTATTAAGAAAGACTCCAACAGATGACATGTTATATGATGACAAACCTGCCCGACAGGGAGGAGTTATTATGTGACAGGTTTCTGTTGGTGAATTCCATTCTTTTACAAACCACTTCTGGACAGTGAGCGATATGGCCGTTAGAGAGGAGGGGAGAAACTGCACCAGTCCTTCCTCTCAGAACGTAATAAAGAGTCAACTTTCTTTTCACCCTCACATCCTTTCAGATGCATTCCAACAATATTGACATGTGAAAGAAATACAGAAACAAAACCACCATCCAGTTACAGCCATATCCCTAATAACCCGGACACCCACAGGACATTTAAAAAAAAAAACGGAAAGGGTAGGAACTATTATCCTCATCCTCCATGTTCTCAGTAGCTGCGTCCAAACATGGTGTAGTACTTGGCCATCTTGTTGCAGTTGACGCACACTTGACCAGGCTGCAGAGTCTTCAGGGGAGAGAAGGGAATACAGAGGCTCTTGGCTCCCATGGATGGAGCTCCAGGCTCCAGGTCCTGGTCCCTGATGGAATAAGATCAAAAAACATGTTAAAATTATCAAAATTAGTACTCAAGAGCAAAAAAAACCCTGACTGTAAATACTGAATGGGTGCCGCACATAAAAATGCAGTGTGTTTTTTTTAACCCCTTCAGCAACTGCATTTAAAGGTTCAGTGTTTTAGTATAAGGTGACAGGGATCTATTGGCAGAGATTGAACATAAAATAATCCTAGCGATGTTGTCACCCTTGTGTAATCATAACATTTGAAGGAATTGTTGTTTTCCTTATCCTAAAATGAATTCTACACACTGAACCTTTAACCCTGTAATATTTACATCCATAAATTCATGTGGGCATCAAGTATGCTGTAAGACACGGACTCATGACAGTCAGTGAGACATTGGACATACTTGGTAGTGGTTTTCTTGATGGAATCCTCGCAATCGATTTCTCCACAGAATGGGATCTGCACAATCTGTGAAAACAAGACAAACCACAGCATCATACATTTACTCTGGTGAGGACGGATATTTGAAATGTATCACACACAGAGAGGGTTATGTTACCCACCTTGCCCTGGTCCAACTCTTTCTGGAACTCCTCCATCGAGTGTGCAACCACCATGTGACTGTTCAGGTCATCTGAAGCTCTGACAAACACACACACACTTCGATAAATTTTCTTTTATAAACAGATTTGTCATTCTCTGTTATCTTTGGCTATCTGTCTGTGTACATACTCTTTAACATAATGTATCCCCAGCTGGCTGGTAAGAAGGATATAGACACTCAGCTACACAAACTGCAATACAGCAGTTTTCTTTTTGCCTTAATCACAGCTTAATGTAATCATGATCACAGCAGTCCTGTAGCGATGAAATATCAGCCGAGGAAGCACAAATGTCTTTTATTCCAAAAAAAAACAGTGTAGAAGTCTGATTGACATGAGCATGATTGTGAGTTTGGATGCCAAAGCCTCTGATTAATTTTTTGCACGTTTCAAATTGAAGCCTGATGTATAGAAATTCTTTGTGGGATTTCTGAGCATGTTTAGACAGGTTTCTCTGCTGCTTTTCCATTCAGATTCAAGTAACAATCTCTTCAATAACTCTTCTTTCTAACCAGTTCAGTGTTTGACCCTGGTGCGTAGTGCTGTGTCCTACTTTTTGAACAGGCAGGTCTGGATGTCCTCCAACATGGCTGCCAGCTTTGTCTCTGCCTCTGCCTCTGGAATCGTCACTTTTGCACCAGAGTCTCTCCTCACTGCAACGCACTGACGCTGCTGCATGTCTTTAGGGCCAACCTCCAGACGAATAGGAACTCCCTGGATGACACACAGACAAAAACAGCAGCATTAGGGGATTGTGTAACCGTTTCTTCCACCTTGTTTCAGACTGTAAGTCTGCAGGGTAAGCTCTTGGTTTTAAATATCAGATAAATATTCATTTAATTCAAAGTTAATAATGACCTTGAGTTCCCAGTGGTTGAACTTCCATCCTGGGGAGTAGTTATCTCGGATGTCGGACTTCACCCTGATGCCAGCGTCCAGCAGCCTGCTCAGGTATTTGGCGCACTGGGCCAACAGCACCTCCTTCTCTGCCTCTGGTAGAGAGGCAGTGATTCCACATGGGATTATGACAACCTGGGAAAGAATGGACACATTTTAGAAATGTAACATATGCTGTATTTGTATCTACGTACCAGTTTACATCATAGTTTAGGGGTTTACTTCCGCAGGAGTTTGTTCTTCAACTATTCTTTTAGTTCATATAAATATATGAGAATAGGTAAAAAGAAAAGCAAATGTGACTGATTCTACCTGCAGGCAGGCGACCCTGGGTGGCAGTATAAGTCCCATGTTGTCTCCATGGACCATGGTGAGGACACCGATAGTTCTGGTTGTAATCCCCCAGGAGTTCTGGAAAGCAAACTGCTTCTCGCCCGGCCTCTTCGGATCCTCAAAAACGATCTCAAACATCTTGGAGAAGTTCTGGCCAAGGTGGTGAGATGTAGCACCCTGAAGAAGTGAAAAATTAACAAGTCTACTTTGTGTCTTTAAAACGTCAGTGTCTAGAGTGCAAGTGGATTACATGTGGAAAAAAGGAGATTTACAAATTAAACATTTTGTCCTGCTGGCATCAGTGCAAGTGGATGATAGTAATCAGTGAATTAATCCAGTTCTCCAGTACCTGAATGGCTCGCCCACTGGCAGAGATGAAAGCCTCGACAGTCGTGGTGTAATCTCCTCCTGCAAACTTCTCCTTCTCCGTCTTCCTCCCCTTCACCACAGGGATCGCCATCAGCTCTTCATACACCCTGGCGTACAGATCCAGGATCTGAAGCACCTATTTACACAAACAAGCCAAAACAAAAACTACCTTTAGTACTGTAAAAATACAGCATGTAGTTAATACAACATTTCTATCACAGCCTCTCAGCGCTGATACATCCAGATCAGGGTTCCAGGGCTCTATTACCTCCTCAGCAGCCTCCTCTTGGGTGGCAAATGCTGAATGTCCCTCCTGCCACAGGAACTCTCTTGTCCTCAGGAAAGGCTGAGGGTGTTTGAACTCCCATCTCTACAGGGAGGAAGAGCAGGAAAAGAGAGATAACACTTCAGCAACTGTAAATGCCTTAAATTATTCAAATAAAAAACCTGATATATGTGTAATGTGAGATGTGCATTTAAATTGTGTAGATGCGATTAAAAGAGGACACTGACCACAACATTACACCACTGGTTGAGTTTGATTGGCAGGTCTCTGTGGGACTGGACCCATTTAGCGTATGCCGGATACATCGCTGAGAGAGAGACAGAGAGAGGTTTATACCAAACATGACGGAGCAACAAGATCTCACCGACAGCTTAATATAATACACTAAGTATTTGACATCAGTGTGTATCAGCATAGTTATATACAGTAGTGTCCACTAAAGACGTGTGGTCCATACCTGTCTCACTCGTGGGTCTGACAGCAATGGGCTCTGCCAGCTCGGTTTTTCCTGACCGGGTTACCCAGGCAACCTGACAAAGATCACAAAACCCCAATTAATAGATTGTTAACATTGTGCGGTGCAAAAGTATTGTTGTGCTAAATTCAATATTTATTTATTTATTTCACTGTCTGTCCTAATCCAATAACTATTCTACCCAGTTTCTTGGGTCCTGTTTACCTCTGGAGCAAAGTCTGCGATGTGGGACTTTTCCTTCTCGAGTGCGGCCTGAGAAACGAACATGGGGAAGTAGCAGTTCTCCACACCAAGTTTCTTAATTTCCCGGTCAAAGAACTCTTTAATCGACTCCCAGATGGAGAAGGCCCAGGGCCGCAGCACGTAGCAGCCGCTAACATCATAATACTCGATCATCTCTGCTTTGGTAATGACCTGAAGGGGGGCAGCAACATAATGTTGGATAATTAATTATTATTATATGATCCTCATTGTCATGTAGACGTATAATATGAAACGTGTGTTTATTCGACTCACCTGAGAGTACCAGTCAGCCAGGTTCTCCTCCTTCTTAGCCTCCAAGCCCAACCTGACAAGAGGATGACAAATTAGTTATTGTGAAGCGAATGCAAAAATTAAGGTAATTTATATGTAATATATATATATAGTATATACATGTAAAGCTGATGCCTTGTTAGCTTATCTTCTCAACAGCTACTGCACAGAGAGCTGCAGGTTCAATGATCCAGTGCAACAATTGACACAGCAACTCCAACTCTAACCAGCCATGCACAGCCAGCAAACCAGTTTCCTGCTCCTAACTGACAAAACACTCAGACCGAGCTGCACCATAACTGCAAAGTGACAATCCCAGTTATTAGCATGGTTTTAACTTTAATTTAAGGAACAAGTTATTTTTTGTACTTTTTGCATCTTAGATTAAAAAAATCTTCTTCACCTTCAGATGGTCGTCAAATGAAAATTTTCTAGTGAGCACGAGTCAAGATAAACAAGAGTTCACAGCCATGCTGACAGCTCAGTGAGGAATTGATAATGCCAACATGTTATTGCTAAGAAGCAGGCAATGTTTAGTGTGTTTACAATCTAATTTAGCATGCTATCAAAGCTAATAATTGCCAATTGGTAATTAAATCTGAATAAAGCAGAGACTGATGAGAATGTCCATGGTTTGTAGTGGATCATGAATCAAAGAACAATGTTGAGCTGCTTGGCACTAAAGCAGAAAGTCAGCTGATAATTAGGAGTCATCCTCTGGTCACCATGGATATCCCTACCAACAATCATAACAACACATCCCATAATACTTTAGACATTTCACGAGAGGACAAAAAAGTAAACCTCCTGTGTTGACTGAGAAAATCAGGACTCAGCAAAGTCAATGGAAATCATCCTCTGGGGATCATAAATGTTTGTACAAAGCCATCTCAGTGTTGAGATTTGACTCTGGACCAACGAGGAGGGCTGACAGACAGACATCCCCAGAGTCATGCAGCATGTCTCAAGGCAAAGCACACACTAATCAAGCATATGAAAACCACACCAACTAATTAGACTCACCATGTCCAATACAAAACTTTCTTCAGTCATTAAGCTGTGCTCACAGATGATCCATCTTCAGTATCCAAGTGTAATAGTCTACTACAATTTGAATGAAATCTGCACCACCTTCATGCCACTGTCCCCCCCAGTATTTCTGTTAAAGCTAAAAATCTTTGTTTTGTTAAGTTCAAAGCGAATTTATCCTGTGGTGCGATTACATACAAAGTCAATGCAAAGACACAAAAAGCCATAGATTTGCATCAGGCGACCGTCGGCATGAGATTTGGAAATTCTCCTGACTTCACTGAGAATCAGAAATGGAGGACAAACTTGCCACTACTTTACAGAGATGGAACATAAAGGCGAAGGCTTGGAGAGAAGTCTGAAACAGTAAGAGTACCAGGCAAGTTCTAAAAATATGAATCCGTTACTTGATTCCAGCTATCGGTTGTGATTTATTAGGATCCAAATTAGCACAACCATTGGCTAACTGCCAAAACTAAGTCATTGCCCAGTTAATCCAACAACTGTCAAGTCACTGTGCATGTGCTAGTCACACAAGTCAAAAACTTGTTTAATTTGAACACTATAAGATAAGAAAACAGTTCAGTACGAATACTTTTTATTGGCGCAGAGATTCTGAGTCTACAGGTCAATTTCAGACAAGGACAGAAATAAAGGCACATTTTCATGCTTTTTTTCCGCTGAATGTGCAATAGGAAGAGGAATAAATCCATCAGTCTGCACAGCGAGAATAACCACAGTGAAGAGTGTGAACAGGTTTAGAAATCATAATGAAAGGTCTGCATACAGAGATTGAAAGAAAGGGTTTAAAGCAGAAAAGATGATTTAAGATGCAAAAAGTAAAACAATTCTTTGTTCCTCAATATTTGACAATGGTCTTGTAGGTATTGTCAGAAGGGTGACGGTTATTAACAACATCTTTAAGTTTGGCTGGAAACAATTTCAGGATCTACATCTTGATCCCTCTTTCACTTCTATCCAGTCCCTCACCGTGTTTGTTTCTTGGATCCTTGACCATCTCCTGCTCCTCCAGCTCCTCCTGCAGACTCTTTGCCTTGACCGGCTTTCTCTCCTTTATTCTTCTTTCCACCTCCAGCTCCACCTCCCTGCTTCTCAGACTTGTTCTCCTTCTCCTTGCGGTTTTTGTCCTCTCCGCCAGGACCTCCAGCAGCAGCCACTGGTTTGTAGTCCTCTCCCGTAAGAGTCTTGTACTTGTTCTTCAGGTCCAGAAGACTCTTCACAGCTTCATCTACCTGATCCTGAAACAGAAGTACAATTATTTTTTATTGAACTCTCCACTTGATGCTGTTTTTTTAGTCTAGCCTGTGATTGGCTCCTTACCTTGGTGGCCTTCTCAGACTTCAACTTTCTCACCAGCTCCCCTTGTTGGGACACCTGTGAGAACAGCTCCTGGGACTGTGGACAAGAACTGGTCTTGGTGGAGGAGGAGCTGGTCGGGGCAGGATTAGCTGGGGCTCCTGGTTTGTAATCCTTTCCAGTCTGCTGTTTGTACTGTGCCTTTAGAGCCAACAGCTGATTCACTGCAGCATCTACCTGATCCTGGAGAACAGTCAACATGAAGAGAGCCATGTTGTCAAAGCTGCAGTGAACAAATGCACGACTATACAACAATGAAGAAAGTCTCAAAACAGGGGGAAACAGTGTAGACCAACCTTGGGAGCTTTTTCAGTCTTCAGTTTCCTGACCATTTCTCCTTGTTCAGCAACCTTCTCGTGGAGGCCGGTGGCAGCAGGGGCAGGGCTGGGGCTGCTCTGGACTGGAGCAGGGGTTTTCTGAACTGGAGCAGGGGTTTTCTGAACTGGAGCGGCCCCCGGCTTGTATTCCTGACCTGTGACCTGTTTGTACTCTGCCTTCAGGACAAGCAGCTGCTTCACTGCAGCATCTACCTGATCCTGGAGAACAGTCAGCATGAAGAGAGCCATGTTGTCAAAGCTGCAGTGAACAAATGCACGACTATACAACAATGTAGAAAGTCTCAAAGCAGGGGAAACAGTGTGGACCAACCTTGGGAGCTTTTTCAGTCTTCAGTTTCCTGACCATTTCTCCCTGTTCAGCAACCTTCTCCTGGAGGCCGGCGGCAGCAGGGGCAGGGCTGGGGCTGATCTGGACTGGAGCAGGGGTTTTCTGAACTGGAGCGGCCCCCGGCTTGTAGTCCTGACCTGTGACCTGTTTGTACTCTGCCTTCAGGACAAGCAGCTGCTTCACTGCAGCATCTACCTGATCCTGGGGAGCAGTCAGTATGAAGAGAGCCATGTTGTCAAAGCTGCAGTGAACAAATGAACGACTATACAACAATGAAGAAAGTCTCTAGGCAGGGGAAATGGTGTGGACCCACCTTGGGAGCTTTTTCAGTCTTCAGTTTCCTGACCATTTCTCCTTGTTCAGCAACCTTCTCCTGGAGGCCGGCGGCAGCAGGGGCAGGGCTGGGGCTGCTCTGGACTGGAGCAGGGGTTTTCTGAGCTGGAGCGGCCCCCGGCTTGTAATCCTGACCTGTGACCTGTTTGTATTCTGCCTTCAGGACAAGCAGCTGCTTCACTGCAGCATCTACCTGATCCTGGAGACAAGATGGATACAGTCACTCAGTTCATACCAGTTTTTATATTTCTGAAATGGTTTAACACTGTTGTGACAGCACCTGTCCACAATTAACATCAGGAAGATATGTTAATATTCCTTTAATATGTGAGCTTAAACGTCTTGATACAAATAATTTGTATAAACATCATAAGCTGTTACATCTACAATCATTTTCATCATTATTAACCAGTCTTAACTCTTATCATGGTTGGTGTTGAATCAGGCAATATTTTAGAAAAGCTCAGACTAAAGTTTGATTCCCTTACATCAGTTATTGTTTCTTCCAACAATTAAGTATTTATGGGGAATTTTTGTTGTTTTTATGTTTACCTATTCAAAACACCTTGTCCTACACTCAGTCACATCTCAAAAATGGATGTCACAGTTTTCTGTGATTCAAGATGATGTATCGAAACATTTCGTTACACCGACCAATGTTCCGAAACCCAAAGTTTAAGTTTAAAAGCAACAAATTCATAGTTTGTTAGAAAGTGTAAGAGAATATTGGAAATACATTGTAACATTTTTTTTCCAATTCTGCAACATTTCTCAGAAATCATCCCCTTAATGTTTTCCACCACACAGCATAATCCAGCTGACAATTCTGTTTTTGGGGTCCCGGAAAACCAAAAAGTGCTAACTGATATTCACAAAATAATTTGGGCATAAATAAAAAAAATATTGTTCTGCCTGCCATGCTGCATTTGGATACCTTGGGGGCTTTCTCAGACTTCAGTTTCCTCACGACCTCCCCCTGCTGTGAAACACGCTCATGAAGACCTGAAGAAGAGTTGGTCACAGGAGAAGGAGCAGGGGGAGCGGCGGCAGTGGGCGGGGCCATCCCTGGTTTGTAATCCTGACCAGTCATCTTTTTAAACTCCGCCTTTAGAGCGAGGAGTTGCTTCACCGCTACGTCAACCTGGTCCTAGTACCATCAACAAACCAGCTTATTGTTGCAGGTAGTTAAAGATAAACTTCACTGGCATGCAAATTGTATGGGACATGAGAATGGACTCGTCAAACGCGTGCAGACACGAACAATGACTGGACACATCACGCAGTTTGAATGGACAAATGAAAAAGGACTGGACAAGTCACTGGAAATCCACAAAGGGACAAATGCCTTGGCACATGGGGGATGATTGGACAACCAGATGTGGGCGGGTAGAGCGAGTGGACATGGAAATGTGAACACAAACGATTATTGGACGATGGTTTGTGGACATGATTAGACAAACGCAAACATACCTTGGGTGCCTGCTCTGCCTTCAGTTTCCTGACCAGCTCACCCTGCTGGGTCACTCGGGTGAACGGACAGGAGGTGGGGTCTGATGAAGATGTGGGTGGTGTTGGAGCTGAGGTGGGAGGGGCCATACCTGGCTTGTAGTCCATACCTGTCTGCTCTTTAAACTGAGCCTGAAAGACAGAGAGAGAGAAAAGTTGAAATGAATGGCAAATCATTTGAATTATTAACAGTAAGTGTTGTGACTTGCTGTTTATTTTTCTTTTAGTAACAGCTGATTCACCTTGAGAGAGAGCAGCAGCTGAACGGCCTTCTCCACATCAGGTTTAGGGGCTTTGGCAGTCTTTAGCTGGCGAACAGCTTCACCTTGAGCTACAATGCTGGAGAGCAGGTCACCAGCTGAGGCTGAGGACGGTGCTGGGGCAGACTTAGGGGCAGCCTTGGAGGGGGTGGCGGGTTAAGAAGAGAGGTAAGACAGTTTTACAGATGGAACAAGAAATGAAAATCTGAGAATCACAAAAAATAACTTCAGCTTCATCCAACTTTATTTTACTCCAGTCTTTCCATTTGTGCTCACTACAGTTTAGATTTGTGAATCCCATAACTGGTAAATGCTAAGAAACTAAATTTCAAAGTGCACTACTGTGTAAACACTTTGAGTGCTTCTGTTGGGTCATTACCTCCTTCAATGAGTGTTATTACTTTCACACCTGTCCGTTTGTTACGGACAAAACTTTTTTATTAGTTACTGACGAATGTTATACATTTTCTTGAAAGGCACTCACTGTTTTGCTGGAGGTCTGGCTCTTGCCTTTGTCCTTAGATCCAGCAGTCGGCATCTCCTTGGTGTGACCATCAGGAATATAGAGCAGGACACAGGGGCTCTCCTTACAGCTGTTAGGGCTACAGATGTTAACCCCAGTTAGAACACAGACAGGAAGACAATAAAAACACTACGACGGGGGAAATGTCCTCTATGAAGAGGGGTGGTTCAGGCACACGAGCACTTCACCTGACTGGCTCATAGGGCTGGTCGCAGATGTAAAAGCCTCGTCTCTGGAGCTGGATGATGTCGCCTTTCTTCAGGTTCTTCAGACAGGGATCTCCAAGCATCTTCTCTTCCAACTGAAAGAGTGACAAATAGAAATGATATATACAACCAAAGTAAATGAGACACGTCAGATGAGGTTGGGTGCAAGCACTGCAAGACAGACCTTGCTGTTTTTATTAATGTATTCTTTGAAGTCGTCATCTTTGGTGATGACAGCTTTGGAGATGAGAGGCTGGTAGTTGATGCAGAGGGTGGGCAGAAGCGGGGCGCTGGTTGTCTCAGCCAGCCATGTGATCTTTGTTGTCTTCTTGTAGTCCTTGTTGTCCAGGTTCAGGCGAGCCTCCATGGACACAACTTTACCGTCAGCCGCTCTGAGTGGTGAGAAGGGAGGAAAACATGAATGGGTGAAAAAGCACATCATAAACTTTAACACGACATCATGTGATTCTTAACATCTAGATGGATTTGCTGAGAAATAATTACACATACTTGTTGATCTTGCTGATGATGAGGTTGCCCCAGTTGATGAAGGTGACCATCTCCCCCTCTGAGAAAGTCTCAGCATCTGCTCCTTCAATCAGAACTCGGGGTCCGTACCAAACCTCCTTCATGCCCACCTCGATGTTCTGGACGGGCGCAGAAATCAAAGTATCACCCAAAACGTTTTTTTCCCCCACACCCTCCTGGGGCTCAGTGGTTTTAATTAAATGCAGTGCATGGACCTCAAAATCAACTTGCAGAGACTATGCTCAGCAGAGCAGATTCATTACAATGGAATTAGAGATTTTTAAAATCCCAAAGTGACCAGAGAATGCATTAAAGCTCTGACCACAGAGCACACAGCATTCATAACCTATGATGTTTGGAAACATGAATACAAAAACCTGATGTCTCATAATTTATATACTTTACTAGAATATAAATCATTATGGCACCCTTTTGCTGACTAATCTCATTGGATGCTCACAGCCACCGATGAGATTTTTCATCACAACAAAGCTGAGTCCCGTGACTTACTTTGTTAAATATTGAAGCCAACACCTCTTTATGGTTTAAATTGGCCTAAAAGGTTTGTGACCACCCTTGCATCACTTCAAACTAACCTGTGCCATGGAAATTACAAACTCTATTTTATATAATAAAGCAAAATACTGGTACATTTCATTAAAGCTATGGTTGGTAATCATGGCAGAGCTGTTTAGACCAGGCTACATTTTGAAAATACCAACCAATATATCCCGTTCCCTTCCATCAGTCCCCTTATCAAAGCTATGCCCCAACAACATATGAACATGCAGTGACTGACAACTGAATCGCTCATTAACTTCTATGGTTTCTGCTTGAGCAGAGTATGTCTCTACGGCTTGGGAAGACTCCGGTGAGAGCCCATGCACGCAAGCTGGTTAACGACAGTCCAATCATTTCATATGGTCAGAATTAAATGTTGGTCGTGTTAATTACAGTCCTGCAATGCCCACCTTTTTATTTATTTATTTTTCAGATTACTTTATTTATTGATGGCTATTGGTACATCAAAAGTGTTCAGAAACTTCTCAGCTAATTTAAAGAAACCAATCTACTTTCACTAAGCATTGAAAGATAAATCATAAATGAACCATGAGAGGAAGGGCGATAGACCACTAACCTTTGGGTGTTTGGCCACCTCCGTCATCCCCTCCTTGGCCTCTGAGATAGAAACAGGAACCACATAGGAGGTGGACAGAGCTGTGTATCTGGGGGCTACTGGATCAATCACCTAACACAAACACACACACGTACAGACAGAAACAGACACAAAACAGGTCAGAAGAAGAAGACTGCAGCGTCATAAAATCTCTAAAAACGAAATGCTGGGTAATGAAAGGACCAAGCAGAAAATGATGCAGCTTCAGTCAAAGCATTAAAATACCCTGATCTGCTCAATGCCAAACAGAGGAAGTCAGAGTCTCAACAAAAGGATGAGCGGCAAAAGAAAAGTTGGTTTCATGAGTGGATCATTTCTGTTTGCAAGTCAGGGAAACAAGGCTTTACTCGGCTGCTTATTAAGCCTCTATCCTCTGTCACTATGTTACCAGCCAGTGTGAGTGTGAAGGAGCCTGAATCCCAGCTCAATGGTTTGCAGAATATATCAATTAATCATCATAGCAGTAGGGGCATCACTGTGGTGAAGAATAGATGGTGGACGCTCCCAAATAATGATCTGATAGCATCAAATAAATTAAAATATACATATCGGAGGTTATACATTAGTCATATTTAATTTTCCTACATCAAATGTTGTAAAATGATCTCTTGTTAGGAAACAGTTAGAAAAGACAGTTTTTGGCAGTAACCAGGGCAGAATGATAAAACAAAATGAGGAGTGAATTTGACCTCATGATTAAAGGCTGTTTGTGATATTAGTGGTTTAGGAAATAAGGCACGATGCATTTTTAAAATATCACATAAATATTAAAGATGTTAAACTGGATTTGGAAATATTAAAAGAAACTTCTCAATGAAAAAGTTGCAATGGATTCTATGGATGGAAAGAAGGGGAGAGACGGAGGGGACAGCAGGATGGGGGGAGGATTTTGCACTGGGTATGGATGAGCTAGGAGTGTTTGAAGTTAAACAAAAAAAGTTAATTAAAGATTTCACTCTGCATTTGGATAACTTGATAAAGTCCAACCATCGCACTTGTGGGTTTTAAATTGGCCCAAATCCCAGGAAGACAGAAAGAGCTTCACTGTCCTTTTTAGAAAGATAATGTGGTTTAAATTGAACTTTCAAATTCACATTCTTCTCTATTATAAAACTGTTGCTGTGAAAAGAGTTGTACAAGCAAATGGCATTTCCTATTACGTCAAGCTACCATGATGTCCAGTGTTAACAAAGCTGAAACCTTTTAAAGAACCCATTGCTACCCAAGAGGCCTTTGGGGCACAGGCCAAGAGACCCAGTGGTTCAGAGGTCCCTTGAGCAAAGCCTCTGTATGAAGTGTCTGTTAATATTTCAGGCTTTATAGTCAGAGTTGAGTTGAAATACTGCAAAGACAGGTAGATGAGTAAAACGGCACAATTGCAGAGATTCAAATGGCATCTAGGTGAACACATTTTTTGCAGATGGGCAGAAAGAAAATAGATGAACAGATTAACAAGCTCATTGAGTTGATACATTTTTAAATAAATAAATGGTTAATTGTCGTTTTTCCTAAAAATGGAACTTGCCTATTATCACTGAGTCACTGAGCCTCTAAACAGCCAACAATTATTGTAAACATTAGACAAGATAATGAATATCCCTTGTACACCTGAAGGTCTTCGGTATTAGTTTGATGATAAGTTGTCAACCATCAACAGATGTTAGGGACACAAACAACAGTTATAACTACTATTAACATTGACAAAAGACTATAACCTTTTTCTGTGAAGGTCTGAGAAAGTGCTGTACTTTTGATCTGCAGATACTGCACAGTTCTGCACCTGGGAGCGAGTTGAGGTTCAAGCTCTCATCTGACCACTACACAACTCTCGCGCCTTCGCTTTGTTCGTTAACAGGTTAAAGTGAATTTTTTTGGGCACAACTTTGTATCTATTACCCCATCATCTGCTTGGCTGGTAAAATAGTGAATGCTGCAGGTGGATTTTCAGAGAAACTAGCCCATGATGAAAACGGAGAGCGCGTGGGTGAAAATGAGGAAGACGAGGAGGAGGAGGAGTACCTTCAGACAGCTAATTGGCAGCTTGGAAACAGAAGAGTGAGATGCTATTCAATGTCAGATATAAGGAAGGAGGAAGAGAGGATAAAGGTAGAGACACATTTACACAGAATGGACTGTTTACATAGTTTCCCCTCATCACTAAAACTTCCTGGTTTTGTTTCTCATGAACTCTCTTCACTTTGCCTCAACTCAGATTTACTTTTCTTTTTTGCCTTGGATTGAAATCCTCTTCAGGTTAAAACAACACAAACTGATTCTGTTCTAAACTAAATCCACAAAATAATAATGGGTTTTACGAGCCTGTGTTTACTGAATTCAGTATTACCTAAAATTTTGGACCATCCAAAATGAACATCTACGTAAGTATCACTTTAAATGTTAAGCTGACGTGAAAGAACTGTGGGAACATGAAACTGTCTGAAGAAGGCAGGGAGGAGCGGGTTATCTGAAACATGCATATGAATCCCTTTGTAAAAACAGAAGTAGCTAGTTTGTTATAAAACCTCCAACACAAGCTAAACGTAGTCATTATCACCACATAGAGAGTCCTGGGAGTCAGCCCCATCATTTTTAACTCAAAGAAAGACTAGTGTCGGCCATGAGGAGTTTAAAATCTGCTTTTCTAACTAAGGTTTGGATCTCGCTCATCAACGTCACACCTTCTATCTCTGACTCGGGGATGAAGCAGCAGGTGCCAGCGAGAACAAACCAAATGGGAGAAAGTGACACGGACGTCCACACAGATGAAAATGAGGAAATCAAAAGACAATACACAAACAACTGAGGGGCATGAAATGAAGTAGCTGGTTGGGTTTGTGAGGTTTTCAGTGTCACCGTGGGGACAATAAGGAGTAATGGTGGGATGATGAGGATCAGGGGAAGAGGTGGCAAATGAAAAGGTTAAAACAGAATGAGAGCAGCCAAGCAGAAAGCAGCCGTGCCAGCAGTGAATCCACGGGCAAATACGTGGACCTCTGTCAATCACTTGCCCGAGCACAAGTGTTCAGTAGGCCCCGCAGAGCATTCATGCATCATATTATATACTGATCCAGTTGGAGTTCATGAAATGTCTGTTGTGGCAAAAGCCAAGCCATTCACTTGTTGACGGGAGGTGGTCACTTTTAACAATATCACGCGTGTGTCTTTCTAGCTATCAAACTGCATATTGGTATCAATGTTGTCTATGATTTGTATTGTTTGATGTACAGCATCACATTGATTATTAAAAAGAGGAAAAATGTACCTTCTTATTGAAAGCCCAGATCTTGTCCCACTCCATGTTCACCACTGATCTTGATCCTCCCTGGAAAGAGAATACAAATTTGTTTGAATTTCTTGTTCTTTACATAATCATCACATTTTTGATTATAATGATGACATTGTGCCGTCCTGTTTATAATATTCTACATCTTAATATGCTCAGATAATCCTGTCTATTATATTCCAGCTAATTTGGCTTTTTGGAAGCAGTTACAGATTTGATTTGTTAATCCCGGATGAAGTTATCATGCCCTCAGTCTTTGAATTCAGAGGCAGGGAGTTGAAACCATGATACTTTTTTCTATAATTTGCCAAGCGCTGTTCATCAGTCAAATTTATATATTTTTGATCATAGTATCTAGACATCTGAACTGTTATGGTGTTTATTTGTTTTTTTATTTAAATACATTAATTGCATTAAACATCCATAACAAAGATAAGGGATGGATGAAAAGGTTTTTTTTTTCAATTTAAGAAAATTAGGGTTCGATCTTTGTCATAAACATCTCCTGCCTTCTCTAACTATGGCTGACCGATGTACCTGTGCTGCTATGAACTGTTTCAGACCCTCCACAGTCATGCCTCTCCTCAGGATTCCTCTGACAGTGGGGAAGCGAGGGTCGTCCCTGGAGAATGAGGTGAGAATTAGTCAAAAGCTTATGTTAGGGGAAGAGAAGGAAAAATAAATAAAAAAAATAACTACCATCCATCGACGTATCCCTGATCGACGAACCAGGTGAGCTTTCTCTTCGACAGCACTGTGTTATTGAGGTTGAGTCTGGCATACTCCCAAATGAAGGGTTTTCTCATCCGCAAGGCATCGATGATCCAGTAGAACTGATCGTCCCGGTCGTGGTACTCGGTGGTCCTGAGAGCATGGGTCACACCCTCCAAGCTGTCCACGATGGGGCAGGCAAAGTCGTATGTTGGGTAGACGCTGCAAGAAAAGAGATGGTTAGTTTCCACAACTGATACTAGTAAATATTTAAATACTTAAAACAATATATGCAAATATCCCAGATGATATGATTTTAAAAATCTTTAAAAAAGACAAAAAAAAAAGGTTAAGTACTTGTAGGTGTTTCCAGTGCGGGGGTGGCTAGCCGTCTTGCAGCGGTACAGGCAGGGATCTCTCATGCAGCCGTTGTTGGACTTCATGTCAATCTTGGCCCTCATGCAGCAAGTCTGACCACTCGCTGTTCCAGCTTTCATGTCAGACCACATCTTCATGTTCTGCTCCACCGCTGCAGAAGAGAGAGAAGTTGCACATTGTAGCTTCAGCAAGTTTGCATATTGGAGCTTCAGTGTTCACTGTGATTGACAGGCGTACTGTTATTTCTGCAGTTGGACTCAGTGCGCTGCTCCCTCTCCAGCTTCATCTGCTCATGGGGGGTGTTGTCGATGTAGGCCTTGCCCTCAGAAAGCATCTGCTCAGCAAAACGCTGTATGGTGGGGAAATGGTCGCTGGTGTAGGTGAACTGGTCGGGTTTAATCTGGAGCATTGCGACATCTTCCAGGATCACCTGAGGAGAAGCAACAACAATTGGAAATAAGAACATCATTTCTAACGAAGGTGGTTCGGAAATAACAAATAATTCACAATTTAATAATTAATATTTTCCCATTTACCCTGAGACATTTTGTAGTGGTGGGAGCAAATACATTTAACTTTGTTGCAGTACAGATACATGAAAAATGTACTTGGGTTGATTTATTTTCAGGTACACTTTCACTTTTAATCCGATACATATTAACAGCAAATATCTGTACTTTCTACTCCACTAAATTTTACAATGCCCTGTGTTATATGTTCACATTATTTTGTTTTTTTAAGTAATTAATAATGAGAGGGGGATTGAGCCCTGCCTGCTCTAATGTTTCCAATCAGAGCAGGCAGGAAACATTAGACGTTCTACTAGAGCAAAGCGTAACTAAAGAAACCCCATAAGTTGATACAGAAGAAGCAAATGCAGAGACTAAGCCATTATTATGTAATAGAATGGAGAACTGAACTATGCACATACTTTTACTTTAAATTCTTAAAGTATATAATGAGGACGTACATATTTGCTTTTACTGTGATATAGAAGTGGATGTGATACTTTTACTTTTTTAGTACATTTATGTGCTTAAGTAAAATGTTTAAGTACTTCCTTCACCACTGGAAATTGGAAGTCTCACCTTCTCAAAGTCCTCCTTTTCCTTCTCGGGGTTGGTGTCATCAAAGCGCATGATGAGCTTGCCTTTGAATGTGAGCTGGTAGTGCTGGTTGAGCAGAGCAGCCTTGGCATGGCCAATGTGCAGGTATCTAGAGAGACAGATAAATGGATCCGTTAACAAAGAGACCACGGCGCTACCGCACACTGAGGGATCTAATGGTTGTAATCTGAGCATCCCCTAGATCAGATGCAAATTGAGCCTCACCCGCTGGCCTCAGGAGGGAATCGAACCACCACGTTGCCCATCTCAGCTCCTGGCAATTCCACAAACTTTCCGACATCCTGCTTCTTTTCGCCCGACTGCAGAACACAGGCAGTCAGGAATACAGGAAAGAAACATTTGCCTTAAATATTTCTAATCTTAAAATATGAATTAATTTCAATATTATATACTATTTCACTTTTCTTCTTGTCAACCTCACCGGACTTAATATCCATTTACAGTTTCAATTAAACTTATTAGTTAAAAAATAAAATTGATGAAAATTCAGCTTACATTGGATTTGGTCGTTGAGGCTTTCTTAGTGGTGTACTTGTTGTCCACTGCAGTGAAGGCAACCTGTGAGCTCAGGAAGAAGAACCAGCGATTGACGTGGGAGAAGGATTTGCCCTGGCTTGGCCATCCCTCATGACCTGTGAAGAGTCAAGCACAAACTGTAGCTGTGCATTTCACCCATTCACCTGTAGAAATTCCAAACTGAAACAGACAGAAAGTAAAAGAGGCAGTAATCCTGGATGGTACTGACCTTTCAGGGCCGCCCAGACAGAGAGATCCGCCAGGGTGATGGCATGTCCGACCAGGAATGTGCGCAGGGAAAGGGCCAGATCCAGTTCTCCCAGCCCCACGGTCAAACTGGGCTGGCCACACAGACAGCGAGCGCTGAACTCCAACCAGTGGTCAACCTGCAGACATAATCAAAAATAAGAACCAAGAAAAAACACCAAATGTTGCAATAAATCTCAATTATATACAACTATACACACCTCAGTCTGCTCCATCATGTTGGCTCCGTAGAGGCCAAGAGCAGGAGCCACCCGGGCCAAGTACCGACTGATGGAGTTGGCATCATGGAAATGGATCGCACTGAGGAAGGGACGGTTGACAGATGATTCATCGTCCGGCAAAGTGATACATCTGCACACCCTCTAACTCTTTAGACAACTTCATTTTAACAGAGGAAACTAGATTAATTGGATCCAATTGGGTGGACAAGGCAATGAAATATGATCTCATCTGAAAACTATTCCATATCATAGATGTCTATTATCAGTAGATTTCCTGTAAAATGCTGATGTCCATCTCTCTATATTTTAAGTTACAATATACATATGCATTATTCCTCATCTTTAGACTCTTACATTATTTATGCACTTTGCAAATTTTGCAAAATATGCAAATGTTTACCCCATTAAACACCTATGTCCCTGCCTGTCACCTGAAAATAAACACTACATTACATTTAATTTTATAAACCTGTACCTCTAACCAGATAATGTTCCTCTCTGTGCTGTACTTTTTACTTCCAGTTGTTTAGTGTTTAATTATCGTCATAACAAACAACAAAAACTCATATGTAGCTGTGCACCAAGTCCAATCTAGTTGTTGAGATACATTTAATCCAGATTTCCCAGATTGTTTTGAATTTGTCTGAATCCAATCTGAAAGAGAAAGTCAAGTTCTCCATCTTGTATGCGCTATTCATGGCATCTACCCAGCTCCTTTTTTCAATGCCTTTGTCTTCAGACATTTTATTTTAGTTGTAATAAGCATTACCCTGACCCTTGTCAGTCTTTTGTCTATTTTTCCCCAGTCCATTGCCTCAAAGGTCAGTGGGAGATTCATCCTCTGTATTTTCTCCATGAATTTATTCCCTGCCAGAAAAGGTTAATAGAGGGGCAATCCCAGAAAATATGGACGTGATTCACAATTTATATGTTTCTACGTATTCTCATTTATTAACTGCCTGTTGACGATCAGCTAGATCTGTGAACTATGATGTTATAATTGTGTCACATACTCTGAGACTTGAAGGCGGTTGTCTTTGCCTTCCTCCACCGACACCTGGACACTGCCCTTCAGATGCTCGGCTGCCAGCAGCGCACCTGCAGGAAACACTGTTTGTTAGTTTGTGGTATAGTGACTGTCAGCATGATCAGCTTCAGTCAAGAGGAAGTAGATATGCTTTAGATTCCTGAAGATTCTCTGCTGGCCCAAGGGCTTCTTCAGTTCAGAACAAAAATTCACTGGATGACTGGCCATCTTCACATATGTAGGTGAATCAGGAACGGGTTGAACTGGTCCTGTGATCTAGCATCCAAGCACACTCAACATGTTTTGTTGATTCAAATTATAGTAGCTAATAGGACAGAGTTTTAAATTAAATCTAGAAAAAGATTAGCAAACTGCAACACTATCTACATTTTCAACAGATGATACAAACAGTACATGACAGCAGCAGAAGTAAATGTGCACAACACAGGCACTCCCCCCCACCAATCACCACGTTTCAGGATGCTTGCATCAGCCTGCTGTTCTCACTGCCAACGCACCGCGGCGCTGTTCATTCCCTGTTAAACCTAGTCATTCTATTAGCTCATATTGGTTTAAAGCCGTGTCCACACTCTATTGAACACATCTCTCACACTTAAAATAACACATGTCCATGTAAACCTACAGTGTAGCAACATGTGACATTGTATACATGTAAACCTGAACTGAGCTAGCGACAGTTAGCTAACTTCAGCGTGTCCACTGCTTTTATGTGAAGTGTCCGCACTCGTTTTCAAGAAAACTTTTCACAGACAGTGTCCCGGGGATTATGTCTGCAGTGGATAAAGTGTGGACGAGATTAGTTTAAACTGCCATTATTACATTTAAAGTGTTCACTTGTTGTTGTCTTTGCGTGTGCCACGACGGCAGGCTAGCTAGCGTTAGCTTGTTAGCTGTACACAGCGCTGCACACTGTCAGAGCCGCCGGCTGAATGCGTTGGGTAACCCACCCTGTATGAACCGATATGGACATTCCGTCCAACCAGGCTCCTTTCATATATAGGTGGAGTTGCTGTTTCACCAAAGAAACTGCCCAACTGCTTCGGCATCCATAGTGAAATCCAAGTTTCCCGGACTCTAATATTAAATTCGGCTGGTCAATAGAGAACATTTAACAGACACATCGGGATATTAAACTGTTTCTTTGTTGTTTATTGTTGCTCTTGTTTTTCTCGTACCTTCCGCAGTAAACAAGGGTATGCTCACGTCTCACGTTCCCTAAAGCAGCACAGTTCAAAGCACGCAAGCAGACTTCAAATAGGAGCATTTCCCCACATAGTGCCAATCATTGAGCTGACTGACACGTAGCAGCCCCCCAAATAGCTCCCTGTCACCGGCTGCCTTCGTGCACAACACCCCGCTCCCCCTGGAGGATCTGCTCCGAGATCACCGCCAGCAGACACTCACCTAGAGGCGGGTTGCTCGTGTTGATGGTGAGGTTCAACGCCATGATGTAAACTCCTTCTTCCACTCAGGTGGTGAAGCCTTGTCACTGTTTCAGAGACTGAAGTCTGAAGAGAGGAGGAGGAGGAAACTCTCCACACCAACACACCACTGCAGGAAGGGACGGCTGCACGCTTCTGTGGTTTTATGAAGGTTAACCAACAACTGAGATGTGTAACACTGCCACCAAGTGCACAGGAGCAGAACTGCGAAGATAGATAGATAGTTGACTCAATGTTGACACGGTTTGAGGAAATGTCCCAATTCTGAGAGAGAGAGAGACGTCACCTTTGCAAGACAGAAAGATTCCTTTGATCTATGACCACTGACACTGTCACTGTTTAAGGCTCAGCATCAAAGAATTCATGGTCCATGTTTGTCCGAGATACAGAACATCATGTTTTAATGGCGGTTAATCAAACTTTGATGCCACACCACGGTCACACCGTGTGACGAAAAATCGATCTTGGAGTTGGTTTGTATCTCCATCTTGTGATGACACTCATCTCAATTTGTAGTTGATCTGATGAAAGCCCTGGGAGAAGTACCTCAAAGTAAAAATGTGGAATATGGCAAAAATGGCCACTAAATGCAAAATAGCAGGCTTCCTGTTGCGTTTTTCTATTTGCACCTCCAGACTTTTTTGTTTGTCTGGTCATGATACACTGTGGTCTAGCCAGCCGACACTCGCGTCTCTGTGGTCAAATAAGCCGACACAGAAATTCCACTGCGCGCATATACTGACACTTATGGTAAACGCATCCAAAGCATTTTTTTAAAATAAACTGTTAACATGGAGCTAAATGCATAATTGAAAATGAAATGGATTGGATTATAGTCACAATGAACAGCGCCGCGGTGCGTTGGCAGTGAGAACAGCAGGCTGATGCAAGCCTCCTGAAACGTGGTCTTGGGTGGGTAAGTGCCTGTGTTGTGCACATTTACTTCTGCTGCTGTCATGTACTGTTTGTATAATCTGTTGAAAGTGTAGATAGTGTTGCAGTTTGCTAATCTTTTTCTAGATTTAATTTAAAACTCTGTCTTTAGAAAAAAACCAATGTAGCTGTCGTCTTATTAGCTACTATAATTTGAATCAACAAAACATTTGAGTGTGCTTGGATGCTAGATCACAGGACCAGTTCAACCTGTTCCTGATTCACCTACATATGTGAAGATGGCCAGTCATCCAGTGAATTGTTGTTCTGAACTGAAGAAGCCCTTGGGCCAGCAGAGAATCTTCAGGAATCTAAAGCATATTTACTTTCTACCAACATATAAATTGTGAATCACGTCCATGTTTTCTGTGATAGTTGGCCTTATCAACAAGGCCCGGGACCCCCACCTGACTCGGACTTTTATTTCACCCCCACACCTCTAGGATGTGTTAAATTAACACATTATATCATATCATATTATATTATACTACATTACATTGCATATTGCAATATGACACTGTTAACTGTTCTGCATTTAGCATTTCACTTTTTACTTCACTTTTTATATTTTATATTTTTTATATATTTTTATTCAGAAATGTTTATCTCAAAATAAATGTTACTTTGAATAAATATTGATAAAAAGTGAGTAAATAAGAAGTAGAAAGTGAGTAAATATATACTGGTTTCCCATTTTGTATTGCTCTCCATGCATGTTGTATTTATTGCGTTTTTATGTTCTATGTTCATTGTATGCACCAATAACCAGAGCAAATTCCTTGTATGTGTGAACGTACTTGGCAATAAAATACTTCTGATTCTGATTCTGATAAGTATATATTGTCTCACGTGTCATTTTTATGGATAGCATTTTGAATGTATCAATTTAGAGATTTTACAAAATAAAAGTCACACATTTTTAGCTTCAAGTAGCTAATTTCTGGATATTTCAAAGCACTGTAAAAAAATATATGTAACATATTTATTGAATAGATTAAAAGATTTTTCAAAATAAAGTCTAACATGTACAATCAAATCTGTTCATTTCTGGATATTTCAAAGTACTGTAAAAACACTTTGCTCAATAAGTTCAGAGAGAGACTAATAGGCCTGTGTTCAGGACGTCTCTGACTACCTACATACTGAATATCAAACATATTTACTGTATAGATCTGGAGATTTTTCAAAGTAAAGTCCAACATGTGTACAATCAGATCTGTTAATTTCTGGATATTTCAAAGTACTGTAAAAATACTTTGCTCAATAAATTCAGAGAGAGACCGATATGCTTGTGTTCAGGACCTCTCTGACTACCTACATACTGAATATTAAACATGTTTACTGTATAGATTAAGAGATTTTTCAAAGTAAGGTCAAACATGTTCACTGTGGAATAAAACATTTCAGGATACTTCAAAGTACTGTAAAAATACTTTGCTCAATAAGTTCAGAGAGAGACTGAAATGCCTTTGATCAGGACCTCTCTGACTACCTACAAACTGAATATTAAACATATTTACTGTATAGATTAAAAGATTTTTCAAAGTAAAGTCTAACATGTACAATCAAATCTGTTCATTTCTGGATATTTCAAAGTACTGTAAAAACACTTTGCTCAATAAGTTCAGAGAGAGACTAATAGGCCTGTGTCCAGGACGTCTCTGACTACCTACATACTGAATATCAAACATATTTACTGTATAGATCTGGAGATTTTTCAAAGTAAAGTCCAACATGTGTACAATCAGATCTGTTAATTTCTGGATATTTCAAAGTACTGTAAAAATACTTTGCTCAATAAATTCAGAGAGAGACCGATATGCTTGTCTTCAGGACCTCTCTGACTACCTACATACTGAATATTAAACATGTTTACTGTATAGATTAAGAGATTTTTCAAAGTAAAGTCCTACATGTGTACGATCAAATGACCAGCGCTGAGAAATGCGCCTCCCCCCGTCAACAGCCAGGGGGCAATGGCGCTGCGCCTCCGATTCCTGACCGTAGAGGTCTAGACCCGGCGTTGCCAGGCGCCTCTTTTCCTTTCCCGCTGTCACAATATTTGCAGTGTTCCATGGTCAGGTCTTCAACATGTCGCTCCTCTTATTTCTAACGTCGTCTCTAATATTCTCATGTCTGGACAGTTTGACTGAAGCCCACTCAACGCCTTTACCGAGGAGGGTGTTCACAGACAAAGGTATGGACTATTTCTTTTTTTTGTTTACAAACCTAACATCGTTTTAACATCGGGATAACGTTAAGTTGCATTCAGACGAGAACACGGTGTGTTACTATGTTTGAGTAAATACCAGAAAGGATGTGGTGTTTCTCCTGGTTTCCTATTCATAGGCTCTAAATTCTAATTGAAGTCATGTATAGTGTTTTGTACTGCAGAGGGATAGGAATCAGAAATAAAGTATAAAAGGTGGGAGGAAGTCGAATGTGATAGTGAAGCAGTTAACATCAGGGGGAAATAAACATAAAAAGACTTTTTAATTCTGAGAAACATAAAAAAATTAGCATTCCTTCTCTAGTAAAATATCAGCAACTGCAAAGTGCTCATCTGGCACTAACATCAGGCTTTAGGATTTAAGAACTTTCACATACATTTTAGTTGTGTGCCCAAAGTATTCATATTTGCAGTAAAACAAATTAATTACATACGCTATTCCTTGCATTATAAAGAAGTAACTGATATTGACTTTAGGCAGATATTGGTGGTCCAGAGAACAACCTGCAGTTCAGCTGGACGTCCCAGATGATTGCTAGGCTCTTCTGCAGAGACCCTGACAGCAGTTATCATCTCAGTTTAATCGACAAAGTTCTCCCATGGCTGTAACATTCTGGCAAATTCAAGATTCAAGATTCAAGAGTTTATTGTCATAACAGTTACATTAAGCAGTTGCTTGCAATGAAATGCTTAGGTCACAGGCTCTCTTCTAGCAATGCTTAGAATATAACAGCAAAAAAAAAAATGGAATTAAACAAATATAAAATATAATATATAAAAATAATAAAAAAGGGACAAACTAAAAGACATATTGACACACCAGAAGAGCACACACAGCCACCATGATACAAAAAACTGTTTTATGGATGTGAATATTCTGTTTATTTTTAGAGATTGCAGTTAAAAGGTCGCCTCTACCTGGAAACCATGCACCTGTACGGATTCTCCTGAGGGGAGAACCAGACTCTGTCACGGCTGCTGGACAAACCCACTTGTACACATACGACTTTCAGCAGCCCCGGAAGGTAGTGAACAGCTGTGTTGCTACAGGCGGATGTAAAACTGCCCTGAATGCACTGAACCTTTACTTTACAGTAACATGGAGCACAGTAATAGCCCCTCTCTATTTCCTCTTCACAGGCTCCTGTAGAAAGGAGGCTGGTGTGGAAGGAGTGCACCACTGAGGTGAGCAGTGTGACATGACACAGCAGAGCAGTCGTGTTGTTAGGTATCCCTGAAATATAAAAAAAAAAATCCTCTTCCCCTTGTCCTTCAGGATTGTGGCTATAACATCACAGTGGTCCAAGAGAGGCAGGAGGCTGACCAGGCGTTAGTGTGTGGAACCAACGGCAGAGAGACGCTGTGCTGTGACGTGGTAGGAGACAGCAGAGATGCAGATGTGTTACTGGGAGCGGTGGTGGGGGTCCTCTGTTCTGCTTCATGTAATCAGTCGCTCCCCCCCCCCCCCCCCCCTCCTACAACGAGTATTACCATGAACACAGGAAGGATGCAATAAACATTTCAACATTCCAGTTTTCAACATTTTCTTGATGAAACGAGTCCTTAAATCCCACTTGTCACAATAAGGAGTGTATTTCTTTAGACTTAGGGTTTTTGTTTTCTTTGTAGAATTTATCTGCACAGTCACCCACATGCACCCCTTCAAATAAATTGAGGGCCATAGAAAGAGGCATAAGGTCATTCATCGTGAAGGAGGGTGAACCAGCGGCACTTGTAGGTGAGTTTTGTATCCACACTGGCTATTTTTTATCCGCTGAGTCGCTGCTGTCTGGCTTCCCAGGTTTCCTGATGCTCATGTCTATGTTTTTCAATCTTGAAGGCTTAATTTATCTTTTTATCTGTCCTGTTAATATGTGCTGCTTCTCTTCAGTCCAACTAATCTGCTTTACTGAAGCTTCCTTTTCCCTGGTTGTGAGGTAGCTGTTCCGACTTCAGTGTGCAAAATGGTAAATGGTCTGTTTTTATATAGAGCTTTTCTAGTCTTGATGACCACTCAAAGCACTTTACAGTACAGCTTTACGTTCACACATTCACACACACACATTCATACAGTGCATCTATGTGCAGCACTTTTCTCTATGAGAACAGGCAATTTGGGGTTTAGTATCTCGCCCTCACCTTCTGGTAAGAGGACGGCCGCTCTTACCCCTGAGCCACAGCCTAAAAAAAACTCTCTCCAATATGTACACATAAGACATGGTAATAATTAAAATGTCTATACATCAAATATAAAAACATATATTTTGGCTAAAAAGTGGTGTGAGGTGCTTGTGAGAGATGGACATGCAGCTTCCTGCTCCAGCCTCCTGCCTACACGTCTGTTTTATGAACTGTGATCAGATTCTTGCACAGTGATGCATCTGTGAGAAACTTAAAATGTGTAATTGTTGCTTTTGTTCTTACCAGAATCAGCAGAAAGTGCCGACCTCTACATCACAAACTCTGGATCTCAGGAGTATGTTGGCATCCACAAGTTTGGTAAAAACAGAGTTGGACCAGGGATGCATAATAAAGGTATCTGTATGGAGAATGATTTCCCCTTTATTTAAATTTGGTTCTTTTAAACTTGGTTCTTGACTTATTCGCTAAAAGCTCTTGAATCTCTTGTATCTCTAAGTTGACGTCCTTTTTGGTGTCTTCCACATGTGTGGCACCTCTTTTTCATCCTGAGATAATTGTATTCAGTTTTTTTTACGCCCACTCGCTCGCAGTGAATTCACACATGGGCTCAATCGGACATTTTGTGTGTATTTTACAAAGGGGCTGGCATGTAACATGTACGTGTTAGGAACAGCTGAGTCTGAAATTGTCTGGAGCTCAGTGCATGACTGAAAAAGCTTGTGTCTCAAGGCTGTAATAACAAATAAGGACTTTGTTTGTCTTTATAGAGCAACACTATGTGGGTTTGATGCTCAGCAGAGGAAGAGAAGCTCCCTTACAGGATAAGGTTTTTGCTTTCTACAAGGAGAAAAACAGTGGTACTGACCTGCGAGGTGACATGTGGCTCCCGTATGTCACCCGGGTTTGCATGGTAAGGCCTTTAGGATCGATAACTTTCTCATTTATATTAGTTGGAATGTTAAAACATCGGGAGATATGTGTGCATTTTAAAGGTATTGATGTAAGTCGGCATGTTTACTCCAGGCAGATATTGGGGGTCGCAAGAACAACATGCAGCTCACTTGGACGTCCCAGATGAGTGCCAGGCTCTTCTGCGGAGACCCCGACACCAGACAGCATTTCTCTGAACTGGTAGATGTGGCCATTGTGCAGGCAGACCAGTGGCAGGATACCAGGGTTTATGGACTCTTCAGAAATGAATGGTAGGACTCCATTAACCGTCAATAACTGTGTATTCAAGCAAAGGTCGGAGGCAGATTGCAAGGTTTTACTCAAGTAGGAAACTCATAAAGTATAAAGTATAGTAAGCACTTGATTACAGTCATAACTTCTTCATATGTCTTTTTTTAATAGTTATTCTTACTTGGACATTATTCGGCATAATAAATTGTTTTCAGTATCAATAGGTGCGTTTGACTTGGACTGTGTCTGACTGTGTCTGACTTGATCAGCTGAAAGGATGGAGTAAATAAACACAGGAGTCAAACACTTTCTACTCCTCTTAGCGTCAATGAGAAAAGATCAACGGCCGATCTCACAACGTTTGCCTTTCTCATTGCAGATTAACGGATCTGCAACGGATGTTTAGGATGTTACGATTCTAACAAAGAATACGATGAACAACGAATAATTTTCTTTCCGCTGAAAGTTTTAACCATAGTAAAGTGATCATGTGTAAATACACAGACAACTAACTGTCAGAGGGAGATGACGTTTTTTAGGTCACGTGACCTATTCTAACTGGCATTCATTGTGTTAGGACAAGTATGCATCATATTAGGTCAGTGCTGCAGCACTGCATCAAGTCGAACGCACCAAATGACTCATGTAACACAGTAAAGTCAGGTCCTATGTGAGGCCACGGGTTTAACCACTTCCTCTTGCTTTTGGGGGTCAAAGAGGATTGAATCAGTTCCTCTTTTTCTAAATTGAGCCGTCTGCTCAGCTGTTGTTTTGTTTCGTGCTTTTATTTTTGACCAGCAATAGGCTACAATAGTTGCTGATCTCACAACAGTTTTGTTTATTCCTGCAAATGTTACTGTGTGAACCTGCTGACCTCTGCATCTCTCCTCAGGCATATGACCGCCGTGTGTGTTTACACCATTGAAGATTTTGACAACATCTTTGCAACCTCTGCATTTAAAGGCCAAAGCAAAGCAAGCAATAAGGACAGATCTAGGATGGTATGTGCCATTTAAACTGAACAGAGGTGAAATATGAAAGTCCCATCACAAAAGGATTGCTGACATTAGTTTGGCTTCTATCTTTTAAATTTGTTGAGTCATTTATTGAATCACAAAATTCACGCATGTAAAAACCATACTTGCAAGTGAGCATTTCTATGTGTGAAAAAACATATGACACATTCTGCTCCACACGCACAACTCTGGTTCTGCAAGCACGAGGATTTTCTTAACTCTTGAAAACACTTACACGGGCACCAGTTGATTATTAGTCAAGAGTAATAAACATGACTCAGATACAGTCTTTTTTATTGATCAATCAGTGATTTAGCACTTCTTAGACCATAGCTTTTTTAATCAGTTTAAATTGTAAACACTGTGACGTAGAAAAGGGAAACTGACAAGACAAACCAGGAAGACAAAACACAGGGATTAAATACACAAAGTAAACTAGACACAGGTAAAACTAATCAAGTAGAACTGCAATGAAATGACACAAGGAAACATAAGCATTGACTACATTTACATCGACACCAACAATCTGACTATTGATCATATTTTGAATTAGACATTACTGTGACTATGATGTTTACATAGGTTTTGTCCAAGTTTGTATTATTATTCCTGTTAACATGTCACAGAGCATAGTCGGATTATGACTCACGTCGACATTTCATCCACTAACTAAGACACACATCCGATGTCCTGGGATTTTTAGAAAATGACACCAATTCCCTGAAAACATATAGAATAACTATGATTTCCTCTCCAAACCAAAACTTCATAGTTCCCTCTTGTATACATTCAAATACAGGGCACGCGTCCTCAAGCAGTAAGGTTGTCTCGATGGCACAAAACGCTGTGAAAACTCCAATTGGACATTACACTAGATGTATGTCTACATAATGTGTTATTGTTTATTCTGAGTATGACCTTATTTTTTACCAAATGCTGTTAACATGGCAGTGTCTTATTCAGACTACTGTATAATCAGATTAGTAATGTATTACTGGAGTCCCTGTAAACATGTTGTTACTGAAAGTGCTGAAAGGCTGGCAGGCTTTGTGACGTTCACTTTTGGTGCAACCAAAAACATGTGCTTTGTCTTTCTTCAGTGTGTTGAAGACAGCACCACGCTCTCTGCTGAGACCCTGAAGATGATCGCTGCGACATCTGAGATGGAGGACTGGGTCAAACCTGTGAACAAGTCTGGTCCCCTGCTTTCTAATCACCACAACTACACCCACATCTACGCTGACAGCTCCCAGCACAAGAGGAACGATTCCCACACAGTTCTGTTTCTGACGCTCAGTGAGTAAATACAATAACGAGAATAGGGAAATTGACCGTTGACGATGATTACTAACACAAGTTACTTTAAATAGTTGGTCTTTAAATAAAACATTTGACCAGCGTTAAAGTTCAGCAGTAGAAGTTGTCACTATATCCTCTGTTCTAGACTTAGCTCCCCTTAGCCCCGGAAACCACATAGTGTGTTGTAGCGTTGGTTTTCTAAATGAAAGGACATATAAAAGAGTTTGGCGCCAGACAGGGATTATTCACATGCCAAAAATTTGAATGTCTCCCAGTAAGAGAGATGAAATGTGAGATTGTGTGGGGAGTGTGTTCAGGAAAAAAAACAGTTTGTATATAATATTCCATTCAGCTCATAATTTGATTTGTAAAGAGAGATGTGTGTTTGTGTGTGTGTGTGTGTGTGTGTGTGTGGTTGTTGGAGAGGGGAGTTAGAGTCCAATGAAAAGGTAAAGTGAGGGATGTGTGTATTTTTTGGTGATCCTTTAATCTCAAGGTAGAGGGAAGATGAGGGGTGATTTTTCAAAGGAATTCAGTGAAAACAGGAGAGTTTCAACAGGGAGACTTAGCTTGTATGGTTCCTCCAGGACAGAGGGGATCACTTTCCAATCCAAGCAGGTTAGATGGGTTTTTGAAATCCACTTCAGGCTCCAGGGTTCAGCTTTTTTGCCTCATGGTCCAGGACGATTGGGAAATAAATCCAGTCGGTTCTCGGATCAACTTTACAGAAACTAGTCTATCTTTTTTGTGATCTCCTTCCTACAGTTACTCTCCCCTCACAGGTGTCCAACTTTTATCTCCCTCGCCCCTCCTTTTCCTGTTAAGGAGAAGGAGGCCATTCTGTCTTTTTAGTTTTCTCCTTTCTGCCACAGTGTGCTGAGCAGAATAGGAAGAAATGCTGTTTGTGTGCATTATTTTGACTTTTTTAGGTTTATTGTCCTTTCCTGAGAGCACAACAACATCATGTGGACTTATCTCATGAGAAATGAAAGAAAATGGGTTTTTATTTCACTTTTGTTTCATATGATGTGTCATTCTGGTCTTTTTGCACTCTGGCCATGGTGGTTATTGGTATAAAGAAAAGAGGAAACCATATAAGACATTTCAAAACTTGACTTAGAGACTATGCAGATAACCAGACTTTCATAACACAGCACCTTGTTACTCACATGGAGTCATGTAGGGAGTGCCGAGATCACAGATGGTCCCGAGCAGCTGTTCACAATGTCAGCCCTGTTGATTGTTAAGCACAGATGTGAGGGGAAAACCAGGACAAGGTGGCGCCCCATTCATTTCTATGAAATATGCTCAATGGGTAATCACACCAGAAAGTTTATTTTAGCCCCCTATTGGCCTCAGCATTTTCAGAGCATGTCCGTTACATCCCCTTTCTGGCTGATTGGGCAGATTTAGTTCACTGAAGCAAATAAGCCAAACTATAATGATACAAAGACTTTAAGATATGAGAAATAACTGCATTTATTGTGTTTCAGGCTTCTGTGATGACTGTGTATGCCATACAGCAATAGCAAACCTGGCCACCATGTCAAAGTCACCCTACAGCCCAATGCTGTACCTGTTAACTCATGGGAAATTGAATATTACACCCATCAGGTTACATCGTCAGTGGTACCCACCAAGATATCATCAAAGCAGGGCATAGGTCCAAGTTTGGTATCATTCAGGCAGATCAAAAGCAGAAACTAACTGTTAGAAAGTGTGTTTTATAGGGTAGACGGATGTGAAAGTCGAGGCCAAATGGGGCCTAGAGCTGCTAAAGTCAGGCTGCTCTTAAATTACATTATGCGACCTGAATACGGTGAATCCCCAAACAGCTCCTTCTCCTGTGAGTGTTGAGCCAACTGAATAGTTTCCCATGTAAAAGACGAAACGTGATACATGACCTGTGTATAAATGCTGTAGGCAAACAAGCTATGGCAAAATTTGCAGAAATAATATCTCAACAGATTATTTTACAAGCTTTGATTTGCTTTACTGGAAGGGTCATATGAGGAAATGAGAGGGGGATGTTGGGTTTAGACAGTAGTGAGCATTTAGTCTTTCCTCATTCCTGTGTCTCGGAACAGATAATGGAGCAATTCATAAAGTGATACAAACGGAAACTCACACCTTTTTCACCGCTGAGTACCACCCCTTCAATCACAGAGCCCACGTCAGCAGCATCATCCTTCATCCGTCCTCGGTGAGTAACACAGCTCTGCCCACACTGATCCCCCCCATCCCCACCACACAACAATAGTAGATATACTCACTTAAAGGTAGGGTTGCTGAGTTGTCTTGAACACTTTTTATCTAAATTGTTGAAATACTCCTCACATCCTGATAGTCATCGGTAAATAAAGTCATCTGAAAAAACAGAAAGAAACATGATGGATCTGTTCATTTGACCCGATCATCACTGTTACAAACCGATCTATCTGCCTTGCTCGTGTTCTCACTTCACATGACATGGTAAAATAATCAATTACCATTGAGGTTAAAGCTAGAAATATTTATTGAAGTCATATTGCGCAGCTCTATCACAAACCCTAACTTTAAACAATACATCCTAAAGAAGAACATATTTTGGATTTTTGTGGATATTTTGCAAAGGGTATTGGTCAGTAAAGGCTAATTACAAGAAATAAAAGTGTGCTATTTGTGTATCATTGCAGAGGAAGCTTTATGTCACCACCAGAAGTGAACTGGTCCAGCTGGATGTGGAAAACTGTGCTCAGTACGGAGACTGTGAGGAGTGTGTCTTAGCCAGGGACCCCTACTGCGGCTGGAACTTCACCCACTGTTCCCCTGCGAAGTAAGACCACCGGGCTTTATGCACTTGGGATCCTTTAATCCCAAATCAAGTCCAAACATGAATGTTTCACTTCTGATCAGTGGAAAAGTTTGAAACAAATATCACAAATGAAATTATATGAGACAAGGGATCACTTTAGTTCAGGACACAATACTTTTCTTTTTGGGGATTTATCCATGGTTAGCTCAACAAGGCCGTGTGACGGAAACTCAAGATTAGCCACCTGCAGGGAAAAGTGCAGGGCTTAGGCGTAATAGGATCTGACGCATATTTCAGTTGACGAAATATTAAAACAAAAAGTGAGAGCAGGTCAGACTGGAGGCGGACACAGAAACTGAAGCTCGGTACAAACCAACTGCAGCTTTTGCTCTGACCAGGAAGCTAAACTCTGAGTGTGACCAGAGAAACTCTGTGTTTTCACTGTCTCAATGATAAGAAGCAGCCGGTGAGTCAGTGACCGCCTGCTGGGTATCTTACAATAACTCACTTGTTGAATGTTATCAGAGCTGTGTCATCAGAGTTATGGTGTAATGTGGCACAGCTGGTTGCAGCTGATTAAATGCAAACCACTCTTGCTAAAGGCTCTTCACTTTCCAGTGTGGAGCAACTCTTAGGATGATTGTGTAAATAATGGGTTTGATGTTGTACGGTTTATCACTGGAGAGTATCTCGTTTGCCACTTATGTGAGAACATTTCTATGCAACAGAAGCATAGAATTACATTCTATGATTACAGCTTTAAAACCACAGTCTGATCATCTTCAGAACAAGAAAGTTTTCTCAAATGAGAACTCACAGACACACACAGTCAGCACCCCCACCCTGCACAGATCACCATACCTCCACACATTGTCTGTGATGTAGTCACCTAAATCTTAGCTTGATTCATCCATTGATCATCGCCCCTGCCCCAAGGGAGGAAAAAAGAGCTATGAGTAAGTGATATGAGTCATGGATCGTGATTGTCCACAGGTGGGCTGACGAAGAATCATAAGGGGAGTGAAAGCAGGGGAAAGTGAATTAGTGATCTGAGCAATAGTGGGAAGAACAGTGGCTCTTGCATGGTGTCATGCGACTGCCACAGTCCCAATGAGCATGCTTTCTTACGATGAATTAATGAAAGTGAGGAATGGCAGTTACTGTGGAATTGTATAGAATCTAATGCAACTTGTAACCTCATCCCCAGTCCTCCAATTTCAATCCAATAGTTCAATCATTGTCCCTGTGAATGTGTGGTGTATTGTGTGCACGTGTTCTTATCTGGTGCTCGAATAGAGGAATTGTGCAGGTCAGGGGTCTTCTGTGGACTTGTCCCACAGTTGGACACACCGCTCACAGTCTCACAGGCTGGGCTCACCATCACAGAACCTCTCCGATTCAATATAGTATCTCGAAAGAGGTAGAGCATATCTGCAATTAACTATGCAGGAAGTGAGTTATTCTGTTCACTTCTACATGAGACCTCATAAACTTCTTTTGTCGTGTCAGGAACATAATATGTAGTGTAACAGATGATTAAGGAAACAACACAAACAACTCCACAAAAATGATTTCCCATATATCATTGTGTTTCAACCAGAATTACCATGAATGACAAATACCCCTTTTAATTAAATTTTAAACACAGAATTTAATACTTTGCGCATCAACATGAATATGAATAAAATTATTATGACCAACTAATGGACAATTTAACAACTAATATCAGTTCAGTCACACTGTAGCTGCCCTCATTATAACTATAACTCATTATAGTGAATTAACTTCACTAATACTAAAGTGTGTGAAGGGCTCCTTTAATATTTCACCATGCTGGTGTTTCACAAGTCGAGCAAGAAATTGGTGTAATACATTACAACACAGAGCGGGGACAGAGGTCATGAGCTCCGTTGTTTGTGAAAACATGGTCATGCACTTTGAAAATTGAAGTGAAGAGTAAGTTATCAATGTCATAATGAAACTGAGCTGACCTTCCCTTTAATTTTCTTTAAAAACAAACATACCTATAATATTCCAATTCATTATCGAGTTAATGTCTCGAGTGTAAAGCAAATTTACACACAAGATGAAATTTGTTTTCGGCCTTTCTTTCCGCTCGGAGCACCTGTACCGTAACGCCCAAAATAGATGTGCATCAGTTTTTAAGCTGCGGCTGGTGGGACTGGGTTACATGACCGAAGTGAGCAATTTTCATTAACGATTTTCTCAGAGCATTAAAACAACATGCGCCAAAGTAGGTTGAAAACCTAACACAATGTTTTCAGTACCCCGATTGGTTTAATCTGACTTTACTAGTGTAGTTCATCATTTGTCCTCAGTGACTAGCAATACGCCAGCAAAGACACGTGATGTCTCTCTCTCTCTCTCTCATTTACACTTGAGTTTCTAATTAAAGAACAGCTTATAAGCAACAACATATGGAGCAATTCAGATGTTAAAATGTCTCTGTGTGTTACTGGCTACATACTGAAACTGTTAGTTCAGTTTCAGCAGGAAGTGAAAGACCACTTCCGACAGTGTGGTTTAGGGTGTTTAAAAAACACTATCTCGCTAAAGGACATATTTGGGTATAGTAGCCACATGATTTGCATGGGTAACATGATGATGATGTTGCTCTTGGCCAGTCCAGCTATACAGATGGGTCCATGTCAATGGGAGAGAGGGAGTGCAATAAGTCAAGAGGGGCTGAGCAAATGAATCCTTTGCACCCGGGTTTTAATGAATTAAGATTGTACCTGCTGAAACAATAGCAAAGGAGATGAGGTGGGTAATGTTTAGAAGAAACTTTATTGGGTTAGAGGACATCAGTTGTGTATGTGGTCCTTCTGTGTGGACACGTGTCCCAGGCCACCTCTGAATGTGATCTGAGCAGGGACGTGAAGACATTTTGGGGGGCAGGGGCTCAAGTGAGAAAAACGTCACTTCTCATAATTATTTATAGAATTTTTTTTTCTAAAACCAAAAGTTTTACATAGTATCACACCTCTGACTAGCTTAACAATATAGTTTAATACACTCACACTCACACAATTGTTAAATAGTCAACAGTAGTAGAATGAACGTTATTAGATAAGGACCCTACAATCAGAATTATGCAGTTTAAGGACAGACAGTATAATCAGAAACATCGTTTTTTTCATGTAGTGGTCAAGTTTGATCTATTTTTCTTCAATGTCGTCTTATTTCACTCTAATGGCAAGCAAACTAGCTTAAATACACATTTAGGTGGTGTTTGTTTTACCCTCTGTCTGTTTTCTAGCAAGACACAATTTAACTATATTTGTTTTTGGTTTTGTCTTGAGACTAATTAGCTTTGAACTCGAGGCACTGGTAGCTCAGACTTTAAGACTAAAACGTAGTCCCTGAAAAACCAGTACAACAGGAACAGGAGCTGGGAGGTGCTAGGTGCTGCCTGTCTGATGTGACTGTGATGACTGTGTGCATTTCAATGTATCACATCTACAATTTCCTATATTACTGCACATGGCTGCTTTTTCCTCAGTTAATAAAATCAGTAGGAATTGCTCTAAAAGTATTATAGACTGTTACTGTTAGTACAAGTGTGCTGTAATTTACAATATAAGGTTTTCAATTCATAAATTGGACAACAACATTAAGTGTATGAGAGTGGTCAGTGCTCTCCACTGATTTCACATTCATTCAGTTTAAACTTGTGTGCGGCACCTAAAGCTTAATGGACAAACTCTGATTCCAGCCTTTACTGTATCAAGGTTGCCCCGCCCGGCCCCCCTTAGCAGCGGCCAACAAGTGACTCTGCTCCTCTGATATTTTCATTTATCACACTTCGAACTGATCTATAATCCTGCTGACTTCTTATTTATGTTCCTGGAAAAACAGGGGGTGGCTTCTTCTGCAAAAAGGAAGTTAAAAAACAGCGCTGCGTCTAAGCCCTGATGTGCTGACTGTGAGCATCACGTCACGTCTCGTGTTGTGTAGCAGGTTTAAACATGTGTCTCATCAACTCTAGAGAATCAAACAAACACAAAGTAAACATCAGAACTGTACGTGTCCTAATAACTTGTGATGAGTGATGGTGTTTATTGTTAAAGTGTAAAGTGAGCGCAGGTCAGAGGAGGAGACTCTGACACAGGACCGCCGAACCTTTAATGTGCATCTGTCCTGGAGCAGTGGTGTTAAAGCTAAACACAACGCAATGAACATAATTAAACACAATGATTTAATTATGTTCTGTCTCTGTCTCATCGATACAGAGTCGTCCACGTTGAGATGTATCTCAGAATCAAGTGCCAAATTCAAATGCCTTCTCAATGCATTTTGGGTCTGTCCACACAGTGTCGGCGCTATGGGGGGGCCCCCCCAAGTCATGCCCTGTGTTGTATTATTTAATTATTTTTATTATAGTAAAAGTCAGACGTGTTCCTTTATAAATAGGCTATATAGGCTATTATTAAACGAATTCAAAGAAAAAGAAGTGAGGGTCACCGTGCCGCCATTATTTTCAAACAAAATAAAAGTGGACTATAAAAGAGAATTAAAAAAAAATCTAATATCAAATATTTTGAAACAGAAAAACGTTAAATTGAAGTGAGAAATTAATGTGTACGCGCTGAGAGAGAGAGAGAGAGAGAGAGAGAGAGAGAGAGAGAGAGACTTACGTGCACTCATGTTTTGAGATTGGAGGTTAGTGTGTTTTGTGTGTTGGTTTGCGGAAAATTCGTTTTATGTCACTGTCAATTGAATGGGAATTTATGCCCCTCCGCTGTGAGCCTATGCCCCCCCATTAGATTGGTTCTGACGCCGACTCTGTGTCCACACCTGATCGTTGTGCGGACCATTTGTGATCAGGACCACAGAGCCCGGTTTGCTATCACTCCCTCTTTATTGTAACTGGAAGATTTTTCTATAACAGATTTATTTTCCTTTGCACAGTGACACACTGCAGGATTTGACCACAGGGAACCACACCATCTGCCTCGTTCCACTTCAAACAGGTATGGGAATATCTACAGGTTCACTCCATGAGGACAAATTGGTTTTACAACTTAAAAATATGTTTCTGATCAAATTTCCTGTTTAATATTTTCCAATTACTAGAGAACGGCAGAAAATGGGCTATAGGCCTTCAGCATCAGCTGGTTAGCTTAGCATAAAGGCTACAAACAGGTGCTGTCCAATGGTCTGTGTCCCGTCTTTAGGCTGTTTTTACAAAAGTTAAGAAAATATATGTCAGACAAAGCGTACTGTCCCTCAGTGACTGTGTATATAGATGGACACGTGACTGCTCTCTTAAAGTGAAGCCAAATGAGCAAGATGGCAGCGTTTGTACCCAGGATATTTTGGTTTAAATTCAAAGTGGGAGGAAGTGGCAATGTCTCATCCATCTTTATACAAGTCTATGATCTGCCTCGTTTTCTCTACAAGCTGAACAATCACTTACTAACACTGTTAAAACACTAGCTGACATTGTCGACTTTTCACAGAAGGAAAAGGAGAGTTGTTTAATATTAGTTCAGTTCAGTACCAAGTGATGAATTTCATAATTTACATGTGTGCTTTTCCGACTCTGACCTGTCAAGATTATTTCCGAGCGTTTCCTCTCTGGCCTGTATGAACTCAGCTTGTGTCTACTGTGGTGCAGGTTCTGAAACCAGCTCTGCTTCCTTTCTGAAACTGAGTATCATGCTGATTTAAATTAGCAAGCCACCTATAGTTTAATATTGCACCAGGATTGATTCAAAGGACAGGCTTTTAAAGACTTTTTGTGGACAGCTGTTTTTCCCTGATTGCTTTCTTTCATGCTCCTCGCTGCCTCCGCCCCTTTGGTGGCCTGGCTTCACCTTTTCTTTCAAGAGTTGGATTCTCTGAAGTCTCTTGGGAGTTCCCAGCAGCAAAGCAACGACCACGTTGACAACAAAATTACGTTTTTTTGTGAGGGTTAGTGTGGGAGCAGACTAAAAACATGTGCTCCTATTCAAAGAGGGAAGAGATGTTTCTTTTGGAACTTGGCTATTACGACTTTTATAGAGAAATTACAGCTCTAATCACACAATGGATTTGTTTCTGGAGGAAATAAAAATGTAAAACCTGTAGTAAATAAACTGATCTTTAAATATTAGACTGCCTGAGTTGCTCAGTATGAAAAGTGAGGCTGTAACACTGCCAGGTTTATAGTGTCAAGTAGACTCTACTTGAGGGACCGCTGAAGTAGAGCCTCTGCTGAAGCTGCTGTCACATAAAGGTGTTGTTACTTCTCAGAAGTGTGCAGTTTCTTTCTCTGCAGGCACATCCACTTTCCTTGTAACCCTGTCATTTCACTTCCTAAATGACTCTCTGCACTTGATGCACGATGCTGTGCTGCTCTTTACATTTTCCTTACAAGAGCTTTAACTTTTCTGTCAGAAAAACAGTCAAACTACTACTGCTGGGGATTTCTTTCCTCCAGCCAAACCAGTCCTCCTACGTTCCCATGTGCTGGTGATACAGTTCTTTATACATCTATGCCTGCTTCATTATTGTGTATGAATAAACCACTTGATTACATTCATTTTGTATCATAGTCCAACACAACCACCTCCCTATCTTACCATGTGATTATTACCAGTCAAGCATCTGTCTGCTCTTAAAAGGATTTCCTTACACACTTGCCACATCATCAGGTGCACAGTCCTGTCACCTGACGTCTGCATCCTGAAGGAGGATCAAGGCTTTCGGGGCTGTAGATACTTACCTGTGTAAACTAACTAAACTAAACCAACATCCACGTCAGAAATGAATTCACCTTGTATCTTTGTTCCCAGCTTCCAGATATTCCACTGAGGCACGTGCACCTGAGAGGGTGAAACACATCACTCTTCCATCCAATTCCAAGTATTTCCTTTCCTGTCCGATGTTGTCTAAACATGCAGAGTATACCTGGCGTCAAGGGAAAGACACCACGCTCTGCAGGTCCAAGGAGCAGGAGTGCCTTCTTCTCATCTACAGCATGAGTGCAGAGCAGGTGGGAACACACACGTGTGAGTCGGAGGAGCTGGGCTTCAAAAAAGTCGTGATGCAGTACGAGCTTCAGCTGGAGAGCAGGGCAGCGATTGGTCGATTGTCAAGCCCTCTGGTCTGGGTTTGTCTGGTGGCTGCTCTGATTAAGGGTTAGTCCTGTTAGTCCTGATTGAGTCCAGGGAAAGGTCAACAATGAGCATATTGCCTACAGCACAGTAACAGGGACTGTCACTGAAATAATATTAGCTTATCCCAACAAATATTTACTTCCAACAAAGGAAATCCTGCTTGAGTAATTAACCATTAATGATCGATTCTTTCGTTTTTTAAATATTTGAAATGATGCTAGCCTTCAAACGATAAATATTAAAAGACTTTAAAGTAGAAAATGCTTTTCAAAAGCTTAAACATTCCTCTTTTGGCATATCTGCACCCTTCTGTGTATCTTTTCTTTAGCTGCACATAAACAACAGACTGCACAATTAACAATCTTTGATGAAAAGTCCATGACAACAGTAATCCCAGTGATGAGTTGACAGAAAACAAGCTGCTTGGTAGAAATGTTATTAAACAGCGCAGAGTAGCAGCATGCAGGTAGAACAGAAAAGTCTTGCAATGTGAATGTAACACTATGCACAGTTTCTTTGAGTGTTTTGTGTCGGTTTCCGTTTGATATGTGAAATTCTGTCTGGACTTCCTTTTTTAAAAAAATTCTACCTCAAACCTACCGGATAGGCTCTTTGTCACAGAAGACTGAACTCTCCTCTCTCTTTCAATACTCTTCTATTTAACAGGCTTAAGGTAACATGCTCATAATGTGAAATACTGCTTAGATATGGAAAGGTAAGAGGTCATTTTTCTTCATACTGAGTGAAGAGTGTAAATATAAAGCAGTCGTAACCCTGAGCTGCTTTCAGGAACCAACCACCGTTGTGTAATGATTGAAAACTATCGACTGTAAACAAAGATGGACGATGCATCTCCACCTCCTCCTCTTATCAAAAGTGAGGCCCACAAATGATATACAAATATCCTGCTTATGAACACCGCCATCTTGTGCCTGTGACGTCATCTGGAGGCAGAGACTGTGCAGCAGTGATCATGGCGTGGAGCCATGGTGTCGAGGTCCGGCTGATACACACTCTTGGCCAATCGCGAGCCAGTCTCAGCCTTCAACTATGATGTTCCACCTCGTTTAGCATCAAATAACACATAAACACCGCTTATTTTATTGAAAGTGTATTTTTTAGCTTGGTCCATGTCTCATCTGCTAACATTGAGGAGGTGGGGTTAGTGACGTTCGCTGCAGCCAGCCACCAGGGGGCGATTAGATGCTTCCGCTTGACTTTTGGGGAGTCATCATCATCCATCTTTATATACAGTCTGTTTTATACTGTTTAATAGCCGGTCAACAATCTATGCATCAACCACTGTTACAATTTTGTTTAATATGTATTTTAACGACTTTGCTGTTTTCATTGGTCCAACATGCAGGGAGTTCATGAGCACCTTCCATCGGAAGCTTTAATATAATATATGATGACTGATTAGTGACTTGTTTGACCTTGATGAATGTTAATTGGAAAAAAATTGAATAAAGCAATATATTTATGAAACAAGCTATATATTATTATTTATTTTTTTCCATTACACCTACTTTTTGAAAAGCTTAGTCATTAGTAAATTAAACCACTAAAGTTCTTGAGCTTTGGAATAACTACTGTTAGAGACAATATAAGACATCTGAATTAAACATCAATTCACATTTCTCATCTGTTTGTAACGCTCAGTCTATGTATTTATTGTATATTCAGTTCTGTCAGCCCGACCAAACCACACAGGTTAATCAGTGATACCAGCACTTCCTGGTTTGCTTTTAGAGGAACTTCCTCTTACAGGAAGTTGCTATAAGTTTTAAAGGTCCAGACTTTCACAATCTCTCTGAAACCCAGAACATTTGCCTTGTGACATTTCCTCTGCATGATATCCCTGATGGTTTGGTTTCAGTGTTGTGGGTGGAGGTGCTGTCACAATAGCCTTACCTAAAAATGTTATTTGATCATATTTAAATACTGATATTTCACAAAAACAGAGTGACTCATTAAAAAGCCCAGTGAAGTTTCTGTGGAATAATCAGTATCAAATTTCCCTATCGAGCCTTGAAGCTGTGTTTGTGATACTTGCTGAACATGTGACAGAAACCTATCATCTGTGGAAAGGCCAGAGGACTTCATATGCTGGGAATATTCACCACAATTCTGAACTTTAGCAAACAGTGTAAGTGGTCGTCACTAACATGTCAAAGAAGAAATAAACAATCACACGGATATAAGATATAAAGTAAAACTTTATCATGACATACAAGTTTAAAGCCCTGAGAACCATATCTTTATATTACTAATATGAACAAAACTGAATGTGTGAAAACCACTTTGGAAAAGTGCTCCTCTTAAATACAATCAGCACAAACCAGTTTTTACAAGCATTCATGTATTTTGTCCTATTTTTTGTTTACTTTAATCAAAGAGAAAACTATAATATCATTATTATCATGTCCATAATAATAACAGTACAAAAATATGCACAAACCCCACAGTTGAATTAATATACGGAGCATTGTACAAGCCAAAATATAACAACATAAAATTGATAAATGAGGTATTCGATAACCACTTGCATATGCGCCTGTTTTTACACAGATCAGGTTAGTTCTTAAACAATTTAAAACTGAATTAACTCCAAAATCATCTGAGAGACAAGAGGTTCTGCAGACTTCCAACTTCACAGCTTCCTGAGTGACGAGACTTTGCCGGCAGTTACTGACAACAACAACGTAAAGAAAAATCCCAAAATGCAACACCAAAAACCAAAAGTAGCATTCGGCGAAGTGACTGCAGCCTCCGTCAGTACTCGTCCCCCCGAACGCAGCAGTGAGTACAGCCCACTGCCCTGAGGTATTGTGGTATAATGAGGTTGGATGGGGGGTGTCTGTGATAGACACACACACGCACACACACACACATACATACAAATTCATCCACGCAGCAGGTCAGGTGGGAGGAGCCCGGACATTAAGGAGGTGACCAGACATTCAACACTTCATCACTCTCCAGCAGCAGCAGATAACTGTAGCTGTACAGTGCTGTTCCCATTTAACAAACTGGGAATTGCATGTCTGTAAATGATCCTCATGCTCCAGATATCTCAGTAAAGATTTTAGAAGCCCCTCCTCTCCAAAGATATAACCATGACAGTAGCTCGACCAGCAGTATCCTTAATGTTATTATAAGTGCATGAAGGTACATTTCTCTACATGCTAAAACTGCTACCACAGTATGCACTGAACCTGCTTGCACACACATGAAACACACTCAACCACACACAGACATACAAAGGCAGTGAAGCTACATTATCAAACAGTCATTGCTTGGACTTCGCAGATGAAACAGAAAGCTTGGACTCAGAAATAAGGAGGTGTTTTAGTAACACAGCCCAAAGTCTTTAAGCTTAACTGTTACTAAACACAAGGTCCACCAGAAAAAAAAAAAACACAAATAAATAGCAAAACTCTCCTCTCACAACTGGTGTCTAACATCTGATTGAATTCTTTGATTACTCTCCAAAGGATTAAGCTCGAAGAGAAAGACATTTGTATTATTCCCAGCCAGCTGAGTAGTGAAAGCTCCACTGTCCGGATCTCACCAGCAACTATTTTTAAGGCAGCATCTACAATTCTCACCATTATAAAATACAGTTATGTGTCATACAGGGTTCTGAAGGGTACAGCAAAAAGGACTTACAGCACCATCGTCCAGCCCCTCGAACCCTCAACTGTGATCTGCACCGCAAAACGTCTGCAAAACCTGACACGTAATGGCTAAAACACAGTCTAATAAAAAGCAACAAGTCTGCCTCCTCAGTTCACACCGGGCTTTAAGGGGTTTCTACACAGTTAAAATGCCTCACATTCAACACGGATAAAGCTAGAAAAGTCATGTCCATCCATTATGGTGTTTTGAAAATGCTAAGAATTTATATTGAAGGGAGAAAAATACCTTACAATCGAAGGGATAACCCACGTCTTTCTGCCTTGTCAGGAAGTGGGTGTTTATAATTATTAAACTCATGAGCATCTGTCCACTTTGGCGGCGCAGCACTGCATCCACAGTGGGTGGGATTAAATTAGAGGGAGAAGCAACAGCATCTGGGCCAAGTTCTGGACAACGACACTTAAATATCTGCTAATGGCCTACAAATAATGTCCATCTGTACATGTCACAAAATCAAAGAAATTTACCTCACATCACCCTAAATATATTCTTATATATATATATAAAAAAAAAAAAAGATTAAGTGAGATTAGATGCAACATTTTTTTCCAAAATGGACCTTGATCTGTCGTGCAGTGCACCGCAGTGGGTGTGAGCAGGACAGTATTAGGGATCTTTCTAGAGGTGAGACTGGGCTAGTCTTTGGTATTTAGCTGTGCAATAACCAGAGTCTAATGTGAACCAGAGGATAAGAGTGTTAAAGCACTGGTCACATGATTGTACACATGCATATCATTTCGCTGCTGTCGTCAAAGAAGATATTAACTGTGATAATGCAAATCACAATAAAATTCAAGGTTAATGCGGTCGATTCTTTTTTATTCATCTCGACCTCTGTGACCTTGAAGCCTGTGATCAATCCCACAAATCGCATATGTCAGTGAGGAAATGGCTAACGCTGTTTTCCTCTTCCTCTTCCCTGAAAATGATGCAGATATATCATTCTTCTCAGACAGCAACTTGAGAAACCAAAGAAAGAAGGAAAGAAGGACAGAAGGGAGGCAGAGAGAAAGAAAGATGGAAGCAAGCATAAAAAAGTTCTACAAGTAAATACAGGAGAGAGAGATAGCGAGCCCACCCCAGTTCTATTTGTCCCCAAAACCATAAGCAGAGTGTTAGAGTATGTTTGTGTCAGTCTCAGTTCAGGTACGATTTCCTTTCACAGGTTTTTGGGGCGTCAAGTCACGATGGCCTTGAAGCCGTATGAGGTATGTAGTGTAACCCCCCTTGTGAGGGAGTCTGATGAGGTATAAACAGTCATGTAGACTTGTGCATTCTTCAGGTATGAATCCTTTCTGGTTTCCCTTTAATTAAACAGTGAGTCCTTGCAGTTGTCACTTCCTGAGAGAGAGAGAGAGAGAGAGAGAGAGAGAGAGAGAGAGAGAGAGAGAGAGAGAGAGAGAGATGGCCTTCACAGCAGAGGGGCGGGTATGAGGTCTGAGAACTATGCTTTGACAATGATGCTGTCAGATCGGCATTCAGCTCTGTGGCTGCAGCTGGAGGAAGGATGCATAAACAAAATGAGCTTCAAACAGCTCCAATCTGATTGTGTAGCAGGGGGGCTAAGAAGGCCTCGGTGCTACTGCTCTGTAACAGAGATAGGAGCCGAGTGGAGACATGAGCTCAGGGTCTGCAAGGCTTGTGAGTTGCTGCTCCCCCAGATTTGTGCACCGTTAGTTTAAGGACAGCTTGTGTGGACCTGGGAGAGGTTAGATTTAGGGTTTGCACTTCCAGCCTTTCTGCAATGGATTTCACGTAATCGGAATGGAGGGCGGAGTTATGCAATGAGGTATTTAATGTGCCGATCTACAGCATCTGATCATTCACCAGTTTGAATTCAGCAAAGGGGGCAACAGTATGTTAAAGAAACGTGAGCGGCCCAGCTTGGAGGCCTGTCACTGCGAGGTGGCTGCTATGTACACAAGGTTCCACTGGTGAGAGTTACCCGACTTCCCCTGATTGCAACTAGGTCAAAAAGAATACAAAAATAAAGTTGATTCAGGTTAAATATACTACAGCTCCTGAGGTAAAGACACCACTGCAGGTTACTTGATTTGAGGTATGTTAAAAGGGAAAAACTAAAAACAAAATCATTCTAAAACACAAAATCAAAAAAGACAACAAAAATGGCAACAAACAAACAAAATGTCCTAAGATAAAACTTTTCAAGTTCAGTTGTGACTACACCTGTCAGTGGGTTTTGGCTGAGCTGATTGTGTTTAGCATGTACATTATGATTAACACGTGTGTGTGGATTGTGTGTGTTTGTTGTGTAGTGTGTGTGTGTGTGTGTGTGTGTGTGTGTGTGTGTGTGTGTGTGTGTGTGTGTGTGTGTGTGTGTGTGTGTGTGTGTGTGTGTGTGTGTGTGTGTGTGTGTGTGTGTGTGTGTGAGTGTGTGTGTGTGTTGAGTAAAATGCATAGCTGTGCGTTCGGGCACATGTTGTCATATAATATTCTCAGGCTCTGTGTTCATGATTGGACAGCCAAGACGTTGACAGGGTTGATGAGGTATTTGTTGTGCAACAGTTTGTTAATCTTATTGGTTTCTCATTGTACTGTATATTCATGCAGGGTCTCCCAGTGGAAGAGAGGCCGGGGGAGCAGGTACAAAGGGCAGCTGGAATCAAGGTGACCCGCTGGGGACCGGCTCGGCCGAGCCAGGACCCTTGGAGGAGGATGAGGAGGACGAGGGGCTGAGGGTCTGAGCCGGCGGCATAGAGAAGCCAAAGCTAGTGCTGGTTCCAGCAGGGGAGGCTGTGGCAGCGGCAGCCGAGACAGCAGGCCCTCCTGCAGACTTGTGGGCAAACAGGGTTCCTGCAGAGTGGGTTATAGGAGACATCATTACATTAAGTGCAGGTTATACATCCTAATAACACATTTAAGTTGGGTAATTATTTAATGCAGGAAAGAGATGTAACACAACATAACAATCAATACACACCTGAGTAGACTGTGCCATTGACCTCCACTGAGACTGTGATGCTGGCATTCCCATTAGTCGAGATGCTAAGAGACATATCCTGCTGCTTCTGATCTGAGGAAGGAGAGATCACAATGTTTTGAGGATTTTTTGTATATTAACATGATTTATTTGTCCCTAAATAGCAACATAAATACATTTGACTGTGTTTATACAGAATTAGTGGGTGGAGAAAGGGCTAAATACTGATTTGGCAAACTATTAGCATTTTAAACATTTAGAGAGATTAAATATCAAACTTTGCCAAATTTTGACATTAAGGTTTTCTTGTTGATCAGAGTAACAGTATTTCATACGATTATGTAATATCCACTGGATATTATTGTGACAGAAAGTTGCTTAACACCAGAACTGCCTTGTCATTTAGTACATGAACAAAGCTATTTGCATGGTGTCTCAAGAGAGAATGTGTCAATGCTTTAACAGAAAGGACATTTGCAAATAGACTAACTTGCCTAATACTAAGATCTGCTTTTGACTCAATGGAAACACTTCATTTTGATAGTTGATAGGTATTTCTCAGAGTATCTTGAAAAACGAGCAGCACTGACCTCTAGTGGTGATGACGGGGGCTCCCATACGCAGGTTCATAGGCATTTGGGTTGCCATAGCCAGCAGGTTGTGTTGGAAAGCCTGCTGCATCAGACGCTGCTGCTCCTCTGCCAGACGGGCCATCTTCCTCTCTGGCCCCTCTCCTCCAACGCCGGTCTCCAGCTTTTCTCTCAACTGCTCCAGTGTGGCGGCTCTTGCCAATCCAGCAACCTGGTGCTGACCCAGGGCCAGCGCCATGGAGGACCGCCCTGCCATGATGGAGGGGGTCAGGTCATCTGGAAGAGAGAGAAATGGAGTGATAGTTTTATAAATTATAATGGAGCCAATACTTGGTCTGCATAGACTGAAAATGTAAATTATGAATCTAGGCAGTGTGAATGTTCAAGAACAGCTCTGAGATAGACTCACTGGTGACCTGGCCAGGTACTACTGCCTCTCACCTATTATGAGTTAGGAATGTTTGATAAAAACGCTAAGTAAGTCCGGGTCTGACGTATTGTAGGAAATTATATTTTAATGCCAAAATGAACAGTTTTTTAATCACAATTGTCTAAAATCTATATAGTCATATTTAACTGATGGAGAACCTGCAAACCCCCTGTTTGTTCACAGAACCTCACTGAGGAACAAATTCAAAGACCAGCAGAGCTTCTGATCTGATGCAGTTACACATTGACGATGGCAGAGGTCAGCAAAATCATGTCCAATCCTACGTGACCACATAAAGTAAATAACAAGTAAAATCCAAGCCTTGCACAAGTCAAGCCGCGGGTATTGTCGGGATGCATGGCAGAGACACATTCCAGCCATGTCAAAGTGACATCAGATAAGATAATCGTGTAATGACAGTTATCAACAGAATCCTAATGATGTGGACGGAAGGCTTCAAAGTTCATAAAATGTCCCCCCGGCGTGGGAACCATGTTATTAATCAGCAGTAAAGTTGAGGGCTCTAAGCTGCCTGAGGCCAAACTGGTTCATACACGGTCTCTTAAACACCTGGATGGACAACACACACCCACGCACACCCACGCACACACTGACAGTAGAAATAGTGGAGGGAAGGAAGGTGAGTCATTGCAAGAACGTAATACATAAATATAACAGAGCACTCTCATACCAACATTCATGCATGCACACACAAGTAAACACTCTCATACCACACACACATGCACGCACCCACACACATAAACACACACACACAAACACACACACATAAACAAACACACACAACTCTTCAATCATTTAAACCATAACCTGATCCACAAGTACTGCTCCAGTCGTGTTTATCCAAAGGCATGACCAGATGTAGTGTTTCTAAACTGCGATAGAGGGCAGTATTTCACAATAAATGCCCAGTACATCTGTACCTGGAACACTCCAGTCTATACCAACCACTGTAGAGAGGTTACAGTGTTTTAAATAAACATTTACCCAGTTTAATATAAACTTAATGAATCCAAAGACATGTTTCTGAGCACACATGCTCCCTTCTTCACCATTCATATGTTCATCTGAGAGCTGCCTGTTCACAGGCATGTTTTAGTGGGGAAATCCCACATATCGTAAAAAAAGATTGTATTTATGAATAAACAAAGGTTACCTCACACTACCATAGGTCCCGGTTCTAAAATTACCCTGCACAACTTTAACATGCCTACCTTTCTTCAGAGAGGGTCCTGGTGAGGCATGCAGGCCATTGAGGGCTGCAGAGGTCCCATGCCCCAGAGATGAAAGGTGCATCTTGGGAGGGGAGAGGATGTGGGGGGCTGTGCTTGGAGAGGGGGAGAAGCGGAAGAGGCTGCTGCTGTAGCTCGGACGACGGCCTTCGCGCCGGTTACTGTCGATGGCGGCCTGGAGCTCACCCGGGGAGCTAAGGCCTTTCCTCTCGCACTCATAGGGGTACAGGTATTTCATGTACCTGAAAGCACACACACACAAGAAAACACATCTGATCACCATGGTAACATTCACAGGGCAAGCATCGACATTATCATTTGGACTTAATACAGTTCAAAAACTACAACAACAACAAAAAACCTTCTGAGTCAGAAATATGAAGGCATTTTACAGGTTATCGAATGTAATTAATACCTACTTTAACATACCAATTTATATGATTACATTACAGTGGCTTTGTATTAAAAAAGATTCTGTCTGTGCCTTAAAAAGATTTTCTTTCTGCAGAGCAGTGAGTACAGGTTGACAAAGAACCAGGTTGTTAAAAGACATTGTTTTAGTGAGAAGTACAGTAGTAGAATATGATTACATGTACTACAGTGGAGTTAAGTAGCTGAAAACAAAAAAAGGTTTTGTGAGGAGTCTGCACAACATTGCTGGGGCGTTACGACTATGCACAGTCACAGCTCTGGTATGTTTTCCATCCCATAAAAACATACGATAAAATGAACATCCAGTATTATGCATGCTGACTGCATAATGGTGGAACAGTAATACAGAGGATCAATACAAGGCTAAGAGCAGCACTGTCCATTAAATAGAGCTAGCACAGCAACCCTGCACAACAAGCCACCGACATTAAAAATACATTAAGGTTCATTAGGGCACCCTGCTAGTGGACAGGATAGAGGGGTGTTACATCTCTGGACGGGTTTCCATCAAGAGAGCGAGCGCGTTTTAGTCGAGGCTCAGCGCATAAGCTGTCAGTCAAACCCCACCTTAGTCATTGTGAACTCTGACCCAAATCATGTCAATAAATCTATGGGAGTCAATGGGCTCTATGTGTGATGTGATGGATGGAGGGATTGAATGGGAAGAGGCAAGGTGGCCTGCTGGAGGAAACAAACTCACATTGTGTATAAACACACTGGCACGGTTAATATTGACATTTGTATTCATGGCAACACACACACAAACCCACTTGTTCTAATCCAAACACTGACTTGTAGCAAAAGGGAGGTGCTTGTTTCCATACAAGAAGTCACACATAACGGATTCTTAATTAAGCTGCGATTAATTTAATTGGAATTTTTATGAAATTAAAATGAGATTGACTATTTGGGTCAGTTAATAGCTGCTACTGTGGTCAGGTATTTTTGGTTGTTGTTCCATATAAAGACTTACTGTGTGCGTAGGGTGAAGGCTGCACTAGTGATGGAGGTAGGAAGGTTGAGTCCCTTTGTGATTTCTCTCCAGATCTTTTTGTTGATGACCTCCACCAGCCCCCCCTTCTCAGTCACAAGCTTGTACAGCATGTACAGATCCAGGACCTGCTTTGCCATGATGGGGATACGATTGACAGGGGTTCCTGAGGAGGAGAGATACAAAAAAATCACAGCATATTACAAATGATACATCTAAACAAGTAATAGCTTAGTGACACATGATGGCTGATTTAGGCTGGATGATCAACTCCTCCAAAAAGGTTTGTACCATGAAACTTTGTGGAAAGATGAGGAAAAGGTGAGAGAAGAACCCAGACATGTTTAATGCAGACCTGGGATTTTTTTCACTTGCTTAAACCTTTCATTTTTCAGCATTTTGTTGATTTCTTGGAGAATATTTCATGAATCTGGTTTGTTAAGGGGACTGATATTTGTGAGTGTACACAATTTGATGCTGATCCAAATGACAAAGTGATTCTTGTGAATTTACATGTGATTATGGCCGAGGTATGTGCTCTACTGAGTGACCTTCTAGTTTCAAAATGTGTATCAAGTGTGCATGTTTTTAACACAGGGTCTCAACAGGAATATAAACTGTCATGCTGAAGGTTTCTCTTATGTGCATCCCGACGGAGACATATTTGCATCAAACACAAAAATGTATTTAAAGTTGCTACAGTGAAAATAAAAAAGTAATATGAAGTCTACATACTATGTATTTAATTTATTAAACTGCCCAAACCACCAGGATCAATGTATGACCTCCAGACAGTGACCTAAGTAGTGTCAGTATGCTGGTAAGACAAGGGTGACAGACCTGTTGCCACCATGACTTTTAAATTTGGCTTGAAAACATATTAGCCCAGTTAAGGCAATCTGGCTTGACCTGGAAAGGGGATTCGCAAACAACACAAAGCAAAGCGGCTCTAGACTTTTGATACAGATGCATTAATCTTGTCAACAGCTTATCTGCAGTGAGGCTTGCAGGGAACGCGTGGGGAGGAGGAGGGGGGAGGACAGCGAGGGAGGAGGAGCTGGACGCTCGCCGTATGCAACAGAATCAAAAAGTGCAATGTGCAACAGTGTACACATGGAGCGGGAGGAGGGGACTGGGGATTGTGACGACCTGCTAATCCATGGGCTGCGGTGGGTGGGGGCTCCTGGATAGGCCAGTATAATGAAGCTCATTTAGAGGATTGTACCGAGTAAATCCACACCCCTCTGCTGTTAGTGCTGCTGGGCCCGGCACAAGGGGAATCACACAGATTTGCCCTCACAGTTAATGCCAGCCAATCCTTCAGCCCCTCCACAGGCTGCTCTTAACCTGGAATTGGACTCATTAATGACTTTGTAAAATAGCAGTGTGATCAGGCCATGAAGATTAGCCCTGATTCATTCTCTTAAATTAGCAACATGTCTTAAAGCCATGTGCAAGGGGTGAACACATGGACATGCATAAGTGGGGAGATCAGGAAGGTGTGACATCACTGTTAAATGTGATATTATATTCATATCATATTAAATGTAATGTTAGCGTTTGGAGAATTAAAAATTTCTTCCTCTTTAGTTCCCTTAGTTTTTCAGCTAGAAATACAACAGAGGACAAAAGCTTTGTCTGTGTTTGGGAAGGGAAATCAGGTCATAATAAAGGATTGTAATTATCAGTGTTGCTTTATATGATGGTTGGGAAAGATGGTGAACCTGTTGCTTACGGTCTTTACATTCAACATACAACAAGGATTGAAATAGATTGCATTCGTTGGAACTCGTGTACCTCCAAAATGTCAAATAAAAATCAAACATGCACATCTGGAGTCCTGTGAACCGGCCTACAAACCTCCTGTCACCCTGTTAAATGAACATAACCAAAGCAACACAGCACCATGGTGTGGTTAATATTGTTTCATCTTAAAGCTGAAGAAAATGCTGTTCTTGGAAAACAGCCATCTTATCTCCAGAGCCAATTACCAATTAGCAAACCAACAGGGCCCTTTGCCAAGATGCCTGCTTCTTTTACAGATCACTTAAATTAACTATGTAAAGAGCACGAGGAGAGGACCAGTGAAATAGTATTTAATGTTCCGGATAAAGACCAAGGCTGTATTCCCCATTTAGTTACCCAGCTAATGTTGATTGTTTAAGCAATTTTTGGTAGTTATCTTCAAAGTTCTTGATTTGAATTATCTCTTTTTATAATGAAATCCAAAATTTCCAAATCACCAGGTTAACAGTATAAAGTAGTAGTAAATAGATTACAACTAAAAATGTAATAATAGAAAACAATACAATATACGTTACACATTCCTGCTAGGCTGTGTAGAACTACCACATCATCTTTGGGCAACAGAAACATTTCCAGAACACACCGTGCAGCAGGAATGCTTTGCTGCCAGCACCTCATCGGTTCTTTAATGCAGCATTGGACATCAATCCTGCATCAAACAATTAGTACAACTAGAGGGGTCAGAGATCAGCCAGGGGTTATTGATGTGTGAATTAAACTGCAGGTCAGCAGGAAGCCATGTTTTCATACAGGCCCGGCCGTGAACAATGAGAGCACAACAAATGAGACACAACAGCACTGGTCCCATAGTGACAGGCCAGCAGTTGGTTAGGCTTTAATTCATGGCTAAGCTTTTATTCACCTCTTTATCAGCATCTGCTGTCACATCAACATCTGAATTAACACATCTACCAGGAGCTATTTTTTAGAGCGCATAGCCATAAACAAGACGCAAAAATTACAGATTTCAGATAAGAGAGCTGAGCGTAGCGTGTATGTGTGTGTATGTTTTAGAGGAAACCAAATAGCTATCTATATATCTTAAGCGGACAAGATGTGCTTTTGAAACCTAAAACTGTATTAATTAGTCAACACGTGACATTAGCCAGGTTTCAAATGTCAACACGGCTTGACCACATATGAAAGGGCTGGGAGAGCACCTTTGATAATGCCATAATTGACCAAAAATCACATTACCAACACTTGGGCAGTTACCCAGAGAGTTCTCTAATTTGAGAGAATAAACGTGCCGCCCGCCTTTGGAGTCTAACATCTGCTCCGTTTCCAACCCTGGAGACATTTAGCTCTAACAGGCTTAATTAGACCAGTCCAAAACATCTCTTTTGATCAGAGCAGCACAACTCCTCTGCGTCACAGACCATTCCATGCACCCTATTCTGCTGTTATTACTGCTGCCATTTTAACCTCAGTGCCGACTTGTCTTTAGAAAAGACTGTAGACAACATGAGCGTCACTGACACAAGATCACTTCAAGGTATTCGGCTGTGCAAGCTTCATGTGGGCAACTATTGGGTATTTAATTTCTCTGTGAAGCCGTGATTTGTCCACTCGGCTGCTCTGAGCCAATCTGTAATTGGCTGCAGGCTTCACCTCCCATCATCCTTTGCCCTGGACTGATTTTCCCCGAGGGACAGGGCCATCAGGAGCCTAGTGATTAATGGCACCAGGGGTCAGAGGTCCCTCTGGTGGGAAGTGCCGCGGCTGAGGGGCCCTGAACCACTCCCTAAGTCTTTCCTCTGACTTCCACTGTGAACACAAGAGCCACACGGCTAGCTTCACGCGGCTAGACTTCAAATGATAAGGGATATAGATACAGAGTCTGACAGATGAGAAAAAGGGGCAACGAGTGTGACTGAAATGGACAGCTTGAAAAAACGTAGTGACAGACTTTCATTTAGGGTTTTGCAGAAGAAAAAACTGTTTGATATTAGATGATGTAGCGGATATTTTCTGCAGATAATCAATTGTTTTCATATGTGTAAAGATCATGCCTGTGTTGATTTCCCAGAAGGATAGAAATCATTGACACTATGGGAAAATAGAGCTCTTGACAGAAACACAGCGAAACGATGATAAAACACATTCATTAAAACTTAATTAAAAAATAAAATTTGTTATTGTTTTATTCGTCATTTCTGAATAAAAAAATTAGATTCTAAAACTAGGTCTGATTAATGCCATAAACACGTTTCAGATTGATCCTGTCATTTTCGGACAATTATTAAGCACCAGAATCTTTATGAGACATAAACAATATGTCACTAACCTTTGACAGACAGAGACAGATCGCCCATCTGAATAAAATAAATAACCTTTACCACATATTTATATCTCAATGTGAGGACAAAAAATAGGTCATTTTATCTGACCCCTGACCTATTTTTAGCAGGAAACAGCTGTTCACATTAAAGGGCCTCTATAATAAATCAATTGGGTGTCCCTGACGCTAGTGGTGGTAAATTAAATATCGCTGACTTCACAAGATGGACATTTTTTAAATAATTAAGTTACAGAGCGACAGCCATCCAGCAGACAACATACAGGAAATCATTTTTTTTTACACAATGCGCTTTGGCTGGTTTATAACACCGTCTACAGTGAGGAAAGACAAGAAAAACAAGAGGAACCGGAAGAAAACACCACGTCATCGCATTGTCTTAGGCTGCTTTAATTGCGCCAATCAATTTAAAGATTATTTAATTGGATTATTTTTGCTTTTTTGGACTCTGATTAGTGTAACAAATGCTGACACAAAGAGGAAAAACAGAAGAACACGAAGGAGAAAAGATAAGAGGGAAATGAACAGAGATTAAAAAAAAAAAAGATAAGAGAAAGAGATGGAATGAAGAGACAGATACTTCTTGCTACCTCTAGGAGGGAGGGAAGGAAGGATGTAAAAAAAAAAGGAAGGGGGAGGTGCAGTAGCTAGCCAGCTGGAGAAAGACTGGATTACTGCTGTAAGGAAGGTGTCAGCCAACACAAACAGCCCCTGGCCTCATAGCAGTGTCTGAGTCCTTTCAGAGCACCCACAGCCTAGCCACCCACCCACACCTTACGCCTCCTTCTCCTTCTTCCTCCCTCCTTACTACGATCACCAAATGGACAAGCTGGATCAGAGCAAACTTTATGGTCAGGACTATATCCTTATTTCCTTTTGAGTACATTCCTGTCGCTCATTGGAATAACTGTTTGTAAGAAACTCTGATCCTAAAGAAGTATATCAATTCTTCACTGTCAACAAAGCCTCCTGCATTAACGAGTGTCAAGAAGATGACATTTTGACTGCATTAACTGCACCACTAATATATTGCTTTTTTTATTGTGTTTTTTATATACACAAATAACATAAAATACACAAGACACATATAGAATTAGTTTTTAGAGAAAATCACTATAGAACAGCCCAAACCCTTCATTAGCATGGGACAGAAGAACATTGACAGGAGAGACTAGTGTCTGGGCTCCACATGCTGGAAGTTTACTTTATGTCGGGCAGCCCCCTGGCTGTTTGGTTTATATGTTTGAACGTCGGGGCAGCATACGTATTGTCGAGGACCCTGCTGTACGCTGGGGCATGTTTGTTTTATTTTTGATGCATGGTCAGGGACATAAAAGGTAAAAAATCCTTGAGTGTATGGAATTTGCTATCTTTAGTCCAGGCAGAGCCACCACTCGCCTTATGGACCAATTCATATCAAGTGTTGTAACGCTGTAACGTTACCCTATAGATACATCGCTATTCCAAGCATGAAGCTCCAGCCACAGCTGGTAGAGACAGAGAGATAGGAAGGCAGGAACAGTCATCTAACAAAGTCCATAATATGTTGGATCGATGTGCTCTATACTGCTGGCTGTATAGGTTTCATTCATGTCATGTCAATAAAGTGCAATTAATGTGAATTGACAGGGCGAGGAAGGCAGAGAGACAAACAAAGGGAGATAGTCAAGGCACAAAGACAAAGAAATAATGACTTGGCTTCGGCTATACTTAACCAAGATGTGATAAGCAATAAAAACGCAGTCCTTTCTCACAACACTGGGTCTAGTAAAGCCACATGTACAGTTTTCACATGCATACGTGTCCCTTTATTTATGAGATAAAGAAAAGAAACACCTTCACCAGATTCTAAAACTAGGTCTGATTAATGCCATAAACACGTTTCAGATTGATCCTGTCATTTTCGGACAATTATTAAGCACCAGAATCTCTTCTCTTCTCGCATTCTCTCGGTCTTCCCCCCATCTCATTAAAAAAAAGAACTCAGGAAACAGAGAGAGTAGCTGCTTAGTGAAAATGATTATAGCGAGCAGGTAGCCAGTATATTTAAGGAGCTGTCTTCTGTGCACTGTCGACTGCATCAGCCTGTGGTGTAAAACATGAAAAAAAACTGGCCAGGTTCCAAACAACAGCCACAAGCTGTAAATCTCAGCGGGAGCCGTTCTCACACAGTGGAGATTGTCAAACTACAAATAATGACACTCTTAGCACTTCAACCACATGATTGGATGTTTATCAAGTGCAATTTTACAATAACTCTCATACATATGACGTTCAAAGAACTGTTAACTGTTTGGTTCAGCCCTCATCTTTCTGACAGTCACAGCATTTCAGAAAATAAACGAGAAGGGTGCACAGAATGCAAGAGAGAACGAAAAAAGAAGAGAGAAACATGACTCCTTCTCCGTGGGTCATGAAGATGGGTCACCTGGTGATATAGAGGGGGAGGGGGATTGAAAAGGTTGGACGGCGCGAAAAATGAGATGGCCTCTCCAACTGTAACCCAAGTCCCCTCGATCCCAAGAGACCCGGCAGATCAACTAACCAGACCCCAATCAACACGGGCTGATATACAACGATGGATGAGTGGAAAGGTGGATGAACGGTGAGCTGGCTGGTGTCACTACTGGTTATTCAGGGCCACTTCTCTTTCCGTTTCTCAGAAAGACAGAGTTGACGTGAGGAGACATCTGAGAGACGTACACCACACGGGAAATATGATGATTTTTTAAAATTTGATTTCCCATGAAAATAACAAAATTTAAACACAACAATATTATTTGCATAGAGTTGTATGAATTCATTAGTCATCAGAACACAGCTGTTTTCCTCCACAGTAAGACAAGCCATGTGGGGAAAAGAGGAAATAATGCAAGCAAACCACAAGTGAAATGCTGCAATTAGTGATGGGAATTCACAGACAAATATTGGATATTATTAAAATAAGGGATTGATCTGATGGTTGAAGGGAGACCTGATAGACGTCTGCCATGCAGGTGAAATACCCTCCCTTCTGCCCAGTTTTGTGTTTGGTAAAAAAGGAAACAAACATTGACTTGACTGTCTCTAGCTCCAGGCTATTTCTCATTTCATGTGGTTAAGTTACTTCACCCAGCAGCCATATTTGAAGGTAACCAACCAGTATCTGTGAATGTTTATCTACTGTAAACATTTAGCTGATCTGTGAAAATCTGCAGGTGGCTGAGGCACTATGTACTCGACAGAGGCCTGTTCTGAGTGTTATCGTGACACCAGCATTCTGCACACTAACTCTATGATAAATGAATGAGATTATAAAATCTTTATTGCGCTGCACTGACTCACTGTGAGGGGTTGATTTAAATCTTCCAATTACTTCATGTCTTCAGCCCCTCAGTCATACACTTTATTTACATTACAGCAACTACTAACGCCTGTTAAAGAGTGAGCCATGTGTTCAATGGATGAGCATTTTCCCATCCTCACTTCACAGTTCTGCTGGGGCTTTCTTACTGTTAACCTTTTTTATTGCTGCTGCTACAACAAAATATTAATCTCTTAATAACTTTGTAACAACAATTGTTCTACCTTCTCAATGTGCTTGCCCAATGCACAAGTATTACATCAACTTATATGGCCCAGCCTAACCTTTTAGAGCCATATCCATTAAATTCAAGTCTGCATCATAAATCAGGGTAAGGTCTAATTGTAATTTTTTACGAGAACTAACAGGTGAGTAGTAGAAATATATTTAAAAAACCTATTGCACAGAAGAATGTAACGGACCTGTAGAAAGCATGAGTAACAGTGTGTGTTTGTCGAAGAGGGTGAGATAAAATGTTTGTTGACATTGGCTGCAGTTATAAACACAGATGACACAGGCCTGTATTATGAGTCAGTTAGGAAAAGGCCAATCAAAGCTGTTTTCTATCCACAACTTGAACTACTCAAGAGTGAACGTGAACACACTCAAACGTACACAGTCAGTTACAACATGTATTTCAAAAAAAAAGTGCTGGTCTCGACAGCAGGTTGGTGTGTAAACATAATTAAGAAAGTCTTATAATGTGACATTTTTAGGAATGTTGTGTCAGATATTCAAACACTAAATAAGAAAACCTATTCTGACAGATGATCATGTGAATGTCTTTGAGCAGTACAATTGAAAACTATACAGCATTGTCAAATAAAGTGGATGACCTCTGCTCTATTATAACATCTGAGTGGAAGATCAAGTCTTGTAAACAGGCAACTCTGATCTTTACAGAAATGTCAAGAATGTATGTCACAGTAACTTGACAATGGTATGTTGTGTGAATAATAGAGGGAGGGGCTTTGGCATCAACAGCAGATTCCTGTGATTAAGCTACGGAGGTCAGGCTGAACTTTGTCCACTCGGAGCTAGAAACTGCAGGTAAAACAAATGAGAGACCGGAGGCTCTGCCTTTAAAACGAATATAAAGAGCAAATGGTTGAGCGACAAAGAATTTAAAACATAAACATAATTTAAAGAAGAGAGAGGCTGTATGATGCATAGATGGAAGAAGAAAAAAAATCAGACACTACGCTATCTGCTCCATGTTTCTAAGGTCTCTATCCAACACTGGTGTCAGTTCACTGCTGGTATCGCTTTTTTAACGTGTAAGTGGGTGACAGTGATGTCTACACTGGCAGGTGGAGCATTGACAGGGCTCGCTTTTCCTTCGAGCAAGCCTTATAACACGGCTAACTGCTTCAATCAATGGACACCCGGACTGACAGATAAAGTCATCAGCTGACGAGCCCCATTTGGAGCCCAGCCCACCGATCAATACTGTAGACATCAGCTGCTATGAGCCGAGGAGAAAAAAGGATTTGTCGAAATGGGGGAAGCGGTTGTTGGAGGGGGGTTGTGCACTCATCTTGGGAAATTTTAACTCCCATCAATGCTAATTACTTTTGGCATTTGGAATCCATGACAGTGGGTCACACATTTACCTTTCAGGGATTTAGCTGATGCTCTTAATGCAGAGTGACTTAAAATTAGGTCAAGAGCACAATATGCTTTAACTCGGAAATTACAGACAATAGATTAAATATAGATTAAAACAGTCACTGAAATATAGGAGTACTAATTTACTACATCTAAAAAAAATTAGAACCTTACCCGACAGAAAAAGGCACCAAGGAATGGAGAATGTCACACGATAGACGATACACAGAAACTAAAATGGCACTTGCAGGGTGGCATCAGTGTCGGAGTGTTTCACATCCATTTCTTCCCTCAAATCAAGTATTTTATTTTCCGTTAGGCCCCTTTGCAATCGTATCTTTTACTGTGTAGCTTATGCAACATTGCTGCAGACCTTCACTGGAAGTGAGCTCAGGGCTATTGTACTGGTGTAGGGCTCCTCTGGGGGCTGTAATGCATTTCATACCATCCATCACAGGGATGTGGGGGCCAGGAAACATTGTTTTAAGAGCACACACAGGACACAGATGGAGAAGCAAGACAGGCAGATATGCAGAGTGGCACAAGTTTGGGAAATTTGTAGATCACAGGAGATTTGCATGTGGGAACAGCTTAACAAAGTCCCCACAAAGACACAAGTGAGTGGTCAACACAGACATTACTTAGAAATTATGTAAAATGTAAGTTAATTTCATTTTAAATTGGAAAAACTTTCATAAAATAGTATCTCAAGGTGCCATTTCTTGAATAATAAAATCCTACCTATTTCCCACCTACATCAAGTTTAAAAATGTATATGCCTAGTACTGCTTTTATAATTAATAAATCAATATCAAGTCTTAGCTTTGAATATTTTCTACCGACAATATTACTTCATTGATAAAACTGCATAATTTAAATTTCAGTGTCTTAACACCATTGCCCTGTGCAGCCTACCATTATGAAAATATTTTTGGATGTAATTTTTTGCCTAAATACATTTTTATATCATGGCATTGTTCATATTATTAGTTTTTTTTATTTCATAAAAGAGTTTCAGCCATATTACACTTTTTGTGTGAAATGTCAATGTGTATGCAACAGCTTGTGTTTTACCTCTCTAGTCCCTTATCCATTCTGTAGTGATGTGTTATTCTTAAACATGTACATTTCCAAAAAAGTTGTCTAACTGATCTGTCTGTTTTTCACAGTGTGAGCACATGTTAACTATCGAAGACAGAACAAGATGCATGGATGAACTGGATAGCCAGTGATATTTTTACCCTGACCGATGACCTCGCTAGAAGCATGAGGCCTACACTTGTCGTAGTCGTCCCTGCTCAGTTACTTATGAGGATGGTGATTAAGAATCTCCCAGCTCTGCAGCTTAGAGTCTCAAATCCCTGCACAGTATGGTCGTAATTATAGATAGACAGCACAGTGGCAATCCTAGGCTAGAGCAGGGCTAAATGACAGAGGAAATAACAGGGAGGCTGTGCGGATTGGGGGTTGGGATGAAGAGACAGAAAGAGGAAAAGAGACAAAGACCAACAAAAACACAAAGTAGAAAACAGTCTCAAGATTTGAATCTGTTCTATAACACACCCACTCAAAAAAACATCAGGGAAAATACTTTTTCCTTTTGTTTTGAAGGAAGAGAAGGGCATAACCATTTCGATGGGCTTGCTACCTAAACGCTGTAATTTGCCAGACGACGGGTGGAGTTCCCAAAGGCAAAGATAAACTCAGGCCTAAAAAAATCAACACAGTGACCATAAAATCTTTGATCACAAATTCAGGGCAGGATGTGTCCAATAAGAACAGTCGCAGTCTGACTTGGGGCAATGATTAGAAAGCAGTGGTTGGAATCTCTGTATCATTTGGGTTCCCACCCTTTCCTGAGAGTAAAGGCCCTTTGCTACTAGTTCTACCTGATTATCTTTCTGTTTGGTTAGAGAGCTTGGTCAGCTCCAGCCCACTGACAAGGTGCTTTCAAAGGGAAATGACAGAGCGTGGCCTTGTATCTACATAGGCTGGCCAATGCCTCCCTTAACTTCCTTTTAGTCACCCTGGCACCCCGTCTGCCCTTGTCCCCTGTGGTTTCCACGTCTGCCCTCTTCATTCTTCACGCTCTTTTCTCCCTTTTCACACATGGAGACACGCGACTGTCACTCCCTTGTCTGCCGTCCGTCGGCGCTGCCCTATCAAAAAGGTTGGCCCCCACTTATTTGGAGATCATTAATCATCCCGTGTTGGACAGGAGGCCCCTTAATCCAGCCCCTCCTCCCCCTGGACTCACCAAACAGGCCACAGCACGGGCCTCCGCCCCTATCCCCCATGGTGTTATCAAGTTTCAGTGGTTGTAACTGTAGCACAATAAACAGAGGGGGAAGGAGAATGGGGTGGGGGCAAAGGAGGAGCAAAAGGACAGAGACAAAATGCAATTTCCCAACTACAATTTATTGGTGCATTCTATGTAAAACATGCTTCTCGGTTCTTGACAACTACACCCATCTTGAGACTTGCATCTGTATTGAGCCGATTACTGATAAAACGTATTATATTTGTTTAACAACTGTCAGACAAAGCAGAAGGTCAAAAGGTTGCTCTAGAATGAAAATCATTTTAGCCGCTATACAGCACTATCTAAAATGTTGCTCACAATGGCCAGTGTTTTTGTTGTAAAACCAACCAGCTGCTGCCATTTTCCAGAAGTTGTGGGGTGTTAACTAAAGAAAAAGGGGGCCGTATCAAAGAGCCAGAGAATGTTCCTATTGTGGTGTGGTGTTTGTACAGAGGGCCCGCCTGTTACGAGGGCCAGTGTGACGCTGACCGGGGAGTAATATAATGCATACATGGATCCCCCAGAGCCCATTCATGGTGTAATTGGTGTGGACAGAGCTCTTGGTCTCGGGGTTACAGTTAGTGAACTTCCTCTCATGTCCTGCTGGGAGGCCACTCTTCCCACACCACAATACAACCAAAAATATAACCTGGCAATGAATATTTCTTTGATTTAATAAAAGAAAATTAATTTCACATGGCCAAATTAAACTTAGTGATTGACTTTCACAACTAAGACTGTAGATCAAACCAAGCCCTACAACTCCCATTTGCTATACGGCCCCTGGAAACATCACTGGCTGCCTCAATTAAGCTTGACAGGAACAAACAGTGCAGTTCCCCTGACTGCAAAGATAAGGAAAAATAACATCTTAATTATGCTCATTACCATCTCCCCTCCTATGTCTCTCTCCAAATCACACGTTCCCAGGCTCCATCAAGACCACACGACTTAATGACAGAGACAAGTCCAGCTTACCCCTTTATTACTATTAACAGAGCTAAATCTAGTACATGAGGATTTCCCCCTTAAAATAACTCTTAAGCAGCGATACACCATGGGGTCCCTCTTAAGCTGAATCTACACCACCGGTTAAGAGTGTCACACTGGGATGGATCTAGCCTGTGCGGTCTGTGACGTGTGAGGCTCTAGGGCACGAGGAGCTAAAACCCTCGTCTCTACCCGCTGTTCCTCCCTCCCTTTTTGACTGGTGATTTCACTGAACAGGAGTCTCTCTCTCTGTCTGCCTCTGTCCATCACAGCCTGTGGCCATTAATCATCTCAAGTGGACAGCGCTGACAGGCAGTTGGCTGCATCACTCTTATTTTCTTCCTCTTTTTTTTGTCTTTATAGCACACCCGTAGCTCCCGCAGCCTCACTTGGCCCCCTCTCCTGGATCACCTCTTCACAAGCCCACCTACTGCCCCGAACCCCCATCCCAAATGAGAAAGCGGCCGGGTGTCAAACCAAAACAAACAATCACCCATCTGCTTAATAGAAATCTTTGAGGTGGTTAATGGCGTCGAGCCAGAGTCAAAGCTTTTCTTTGTGCTCCCAGTGGGGGTGAAACAGCAAAACCTGTAATGGATATGATGAACAGTAATGTTGGTGTGACTCATGAAGGCTTATATTCTCCACCAGCACTCCTCCAACACGAGCAGCCAGTTGCATTTACATTACATTTACATGTCAGGTCATTAGCTGATGTTTTTATCTGCAAATAAAGGCAGGAGATTATCCAGTTGAATAAGGCTGAGCTCCTCGAAAAATAACACACAACAATTAAGGGTGAAAATTATTCTGGGCATCCAATGATCTTATATGATAAGGGAGTAGCAAACAAAAAAAGAGCCAAGGAGGGAATGGAAAAGAGGGTCTGTATGCGTGTCTTCTGCCATTTCTATAATGCACAGCCCATCAATGGGCCCCTTTACTCACAGAAAGGATTTAGGGCAGCTGCTAAAATTCCTCAACCATTAACACACACACACACACATACACACACATTAGCATGCACACACACACACGTGCCTGTTTTGAAGAGCACAGGCAGGAAATGGGAATCCCTTGTAAGTTTTCCTTCCGCTGTTGCTTTCCTCTCAAGGCCTAGAGGCCCCACGACGAGGTGGGAAAAGCACTTCACCATTTGTCTCTCTGTCCACAGACACCACTGGTTTTCACTTAATCTGAAAATCGACTTCACAAAATGAGCAAATACTTTCCCCATATATATCTTAATGAATATATCTTCCCATATCGCCACCTTTAATTCAGCTTTCTCAGAAATCCCACATAATAGTCGCACTAAATTAAAAAGGCTTCCTATAGGCTACTTCATTTAAATACAGGGTAATAATTTTGTCCTTACATCTATGATGTGAATCGGAGGGAGGGGTAAACACGCAGTAATTAGAGGGTGCCAGCATGAAGAGTTAGCCAGGCTTGCTCTTCATCTCACATACTCAAGCACTCAAACAGCAAATAGGGAATCCTGCCAAGCAATTTGTTCCCTGTGATTAAGACTAGAGTTTGAGAGAGCACAGAGGTTAGCAAAGTGCCTCTCGTCTCGAGGAGGGGTGAAAAAAATCTGCAGTAGGGCGAAATTATATCCTACCCATCTTTACAATGGTTGCATCAGGTCTCTAATGTCAGGAATAATGTCACAGTCACTTTCTGCTTCCATTTTTGGAAGCAGGAAGTGGCTGTGGTTGTTTATTCTTCCCCTTTTCCAGGTATGTCTTTGGAGAATGTCTTTTTATTTTATGGTACCATTTAATTTCTCCAAAAAAATTCTAACAACTCAAATAAAAACTACTAGCATTTCTCACCATATGCTTTTCCGTTGCCTCAAACTTGTCTATTATGGATGAGCATGCAATGCTATTTGTTAAACTGCTGTTGAGCACTGACCCTTGCACTCCCTCACTACTGGTCACTGGTTCTAATGATGATACAGGAACTTGATCTATGCAAGTCGCTTCCAGTTGCACTTACTGTGAGTCACACTGGAAATGTAATTCAGCTAAACAAGTTAAAATAACATAAATGACGACAGCTCTAATGATCAAAATCTAATACTGTAGCTAAAGGTCAATCAGCTTTTTGTATTTGTTGTCATTGCTTCAAGTTGGGACAGTTTTACAAACTAAATCATCATTTTTAGATTTTTAAGTTTAAAAAAAATCAGTAAAGTAAATAATTGCATGTGTTCTTGGTCAAGATGCAACAATGACGCAATGAAAAAACACAGATTTTTAAAAAATAATTTAGAATCAACTTATTTTTTTGCCGTTTTGAGTTAATGCAATTGTAGTGAAAACAAAGTGAGGAGTTGCGCTGTAATCAGCCAGTTATCTCCTGTCAGGTGGCATTTTAGTCAGCTTGATGGATTTCTCTGTCTGGCCAGCGTGAGTAAAGGGTCAGCCAACTGCTCCCAGCGTCTGCCACTGGACAGAGATGCTAACAGGGCCCTGACAGATCCTGTCCCTCCCTCTCTCTCTCTCTGCCAAAGCTTAATTCATCACCCAGCAAACAAGACCTGCTAGTGCTGGGACCGGACTAGACGATCTGATGATACTGCTGCTCTCGTGGATATCAGTTGAACAGCATATATATACAAACATGAATCCACACATGCACGTCACATGCACACAGAGTCCTTCAAATAGATGTATGTCCCACACCATCATCACCGTCACATTCTGACAAAACAAACTATGCTTCACCTACACATTCACATACTGTACATACCATATCACCCATCATAACGTGACAAAACATAGTGAGCCACACACCTACACCATCATTACTCATCATAGCCTGTGACAAAACATAATGAAGTATGAATCACACTCACGCACATACTCACAAACTTTCATCACGCATCATACACTGTAAAAAAGGATTTTGGAGGGCGGTAAATACAATCCATGCACATCGTTTAAAATTTACTTTAGGTTATTAGTCATCAAGTGAAATATATAATTATGGGTTATTTCTACCTTCACTACTCAAGAGTAACAATTGCTACGTAAAAAAAATCCTAATCATAGTGAAAATAGATCATTTGTGATTATTTGAAGCAGAGTATTAACCGGCGTAAAGCTCTGTGCAGCCTGTCTGAGCAGCACATGCAATAGACTCCGGCCAGTTCCATGATTTCCCTCTAGTCTCTTCTTCCCCTCTCCTCCGTACATTGACAAATGAAAGTACCCACAATGTATTGATGGTAAAATAATGGTTTTACTTTTGGAACTATTTATAGAATAATACATATACATTATGCAGGGAAGCTATTTAATACATAATGCAACATTTGACCCAATTGTAATAAAACTGTAATACTCAAGATTTCGTAATATATGTATATTGTATGCTACATAGGTCTTGTGGTTTTGGAGTAACATGTCTACTATGTCCAGTATTATTGTCCCATGTCGGCTTAGTGTTTCTGATCTGTTAGATGTATCAAAGTTAAAATGTTGGTATCATGACAACACGAGTGGAATTTAAACAGAATATATTTTCTGCCTTGCACAAAGCTGATAGTGTCGCAAAGAGTCAAGCAAACCGAATGTAAACAATACATAATTTTGTCGTGGATGTCTTTTGTGATTACAGCACCAAAAATGATTTAAATCCCACTTTTCCCTTCCAGAACACATGAAGCTAAATTACTATTCTCTGTATTTACTCATTCACATTTGATGTAAAAAATGATACACACCATGTTCAATAATGTGTAAAAAATGAAAAACTCAAATACTACAAATACTACATTGCATAACTACAGTAAATACCCTCTCTATTTTCTCCCCGTCCCCTCAGGCCCTCTCCTCCTTGGTCTTCGAACTAAAATCGACTTATTCACTGGTTCTCACAACATCTGTTGTTACCAGGTCAAACAATGCCATATCTTTACCAGTCTATCCTGTCCATCGACTACCTGTAGGTGTTGGACATGTCTGTTTGCAGCTGCCAGGTATGTAGGTTTTCAGAAGAAAAGAAAATACTTGGACTTTTGTTTACATAGACTTTTTCTGCAGCTTTATACAGCAAAGCTGCTCAAGGTATTTCAAAACCTCAAAAGCTATATAATGAACTGTTTGCACTAAAGTTCTGGCACAGACTGATGTTTCCCTCTTCATTCAAAAATACTTTTTAGTCCATATCATTTCAGGAACTTGCTGTGACTGATCTTTGTTTTTTTTGGCACCGATTGATCACATCAATCTTTGGAATTTTGTTTTTTGAATAACATAGATATTTTTATTTGATCGATCTAAAATACCTCAAATGGTTTGAAATATTTTGTGATCCAATTGTTGCAGAAACTATAGAACATTTGAGCTGTTAATGGCATGAGGACTGTGTTGACTGTTAGGGGGCAGGGCCCCGAAATCCACATTTAAGGCTCTTATATACTACTACGTGTCCTTTTCTCGGAGAGGGCTCAGCGGGAGACGAAGAGTCTTTTTGATTTTTACTTGTCCGACTACGTACGTCGAATAAAATTCACTGCCAAACCCATAGGTGGCGCAACGGAAGACGAGCTCAGAGAAGCCTACCCCAATTATCGGAAGAAGAAGTCCACTTGTGTTTATATTTCTCTGTCAGCCTGCCTCCCACACACTGAACCATGGCAACTAACAGAACTAAATAAAGTGACACCCAACAGGTCAAGATGCTGATGTTATCGCTTCTTAGCGCAGTGGTTCACAGGTCTTGTTTCCGAACTGTGTTGCTGATTCCACAGCTTGAAGCTCCGTGTAGCCACACTAGCTCCCCTCCCAGCTAGCTCCCTCCCAGCTAGCTTCCCCCAGCTTCCACAAACAGTCAGCAGGGACTCCCGACACTAACTACTACCCAGTGTTTGCTTCTAAACTGACGGTATTGTAGAAACAGTGTCATGATAGAAGTGGAATTAAAGTCGTGACGGCGGGGTTATGCACTGTTACCACCGCAGTTAGCATGGTGGCTAGCCTAGCATGCTAGCGCCGTTTTGAAAGCTCGTTCCAACCGTCTGTGACCGTGCACACATGCCGTCAGTGCTCGAACGAGCCACCGTCAGCCGGACAACTCCGCTGGCTTAACACACACGTCACATTCTAATCGTAGAATCATAGCTGTGTATGTGTTTATTGTGAATCAGGAAGTTAGAGGTCCGGACGTCGAACAGAAATGACGTCATACGGAAATTATGTCGTTCGCGGACCAATCACAGCCAAGAGCTGTCCGTCGGGTCTCCGACACAACACGGAGAAGTTAGAAAAATCAGACCTGTACGAAAAGCTGTCCGAAGCACTCGGAGAAGGCGTTTCACGACGGATAGGGCGGTCTTATCTATCCGTTTTACAAAATACGCTGAAGCATAAATTGGCCTTTACCCTCTTTATTTGTCGATGATTTTGTTGATTAAAAGTTGTTGACATGATCAATACCAGCTGTTGTGTCTAAAAACTAGTTTTTGAGTAAATCTCCCTTCCCCTTTACATAAGTAATGGGAGTCATATTTATTAATTCTTAATAATAGGAAAAAAATCAAGATTAAATATGACTAAATTTGTATGGGTAATTATTTTTGTATTATATTGAGAAACCTTAGGTAAACTTAACTTATTTCTGTTAGTGTTTCATAGCTGTTGCCTTTAGGTACTTTTTACTCAAAATATTAAATGAAATCTACCCAAAAAAACTGTGCACATTTTTACCTTAGATTTATTGGTTAAATTCTATCGGTTGTTTTTTTACAGTGCTGTACCGAAGCATTATGGGAAGCATGCAGCACTGTAATAACATTGTGATTCATCGTGGGAGGTATTGCTCAAGCCACGTAACTTGCTTGGCAACAGATTTGTTTGATAAAGCCTAAGTGCTTGAGCTGCCCTGGTCAGAGGGGTCTTGTGGGCAGTGTCAAAGCAGCACGCGGTCAGCTGAGCCTTCACAGCTGTTGGCCAACTAAATAAGTTAGACCACTGTCATATCCTCTTGGCTCTGATACTGCACAACCACAGGATCAGCGGAGGCAGATCTCACCTGCTGACCTCTTAAGGCCTTTACTCTGGGGAGGGGAATTAGTAAAGGATTTCTTAGGCAGTGAGAGTTACAGCATGTTTTTGAGTTGATCAGTGACACAGCGCCAACAACCATGGTACGATCACAGACATTTAAAAGACCAAAGACACAAAGGAAGTTGTACTTTCATCTCTGCTCAGTTTTCATGGGTTCGGACGATTGTATTGCCATATAAACCAGTTGTGTTGCAGGCCTAAACCATTCAATCTATAGTGAAATCCCAGATGCCTTGTAAAATATAACAACCCCCCACTCTTGCTGACACAGGAAATGACTCTTAACAAATGGAAGTCATGTGGTATTTGCTTTTTCCACACACAGAGGGTGATCAATTTACTCCAACTGATATATCTCTAGCAACTGTTACATACCTGCACTGCAATTAATATTGCAAATGATCATCAGCATGATTTTAAACACCTTACATGCTCCAAGAGACAAGGGAAAAAAAGTATTTATTTTGGAAAATGTATATAATTTCTTAAATGATGTTCAGTCTGAAACCATAGAGCAAACCCAGATGTTTCCATCAGGAAATCACTGACAAACATTTTCCACAAAACTCTTAAGATTTAGAGGATCTTTTGGTAACTCTCTATAAACCCAAAAGAAAATCAACATAAGGTTTATGCTAAACAGCTGGACGGAACATAAGGAAAACAAATCTTTGATATGGAGAAGTGCAGTGCTGCTTAATAGGATTTCTTGGCTTTCTTGCTTACCTCTTTTCTGCATAAAGGTGAAGAGATCATCCAAAAACTCCTTCCTTTTGGGGTCACTGTCCAACTCATACAACTGAAAGAGAAAATAGACTATTACTTATTACTGCCACGGTGCACCGTTCAGTCCATTCAACATGATACACTGTCCCCGCAAGTGGAGCGCAATGCAGTGGAGTGTGCAGTTTATCTTAATTTTTCACAAGTACCCTTCCCTGTATAGTACTAGCCGACAACTCAAAAGTGAAAAGTAAAGACAAATATTTGATTGGAAAATGTACATCAGACATATATTTATTGTTTGATCATATTAGCAGTTGCTTGAAAACAGTGGTCTATTGCGTTTTTTTGTCTCTGCAATGTTCATTGAAGTTAAAAATTGTTCTTTCCTCTCACACATGTACAGAACATGGTGTACAAGCATGTCAATGGCCAGCTGACCGTTGGCTGTTATCGTTGTGGTGTGCTGAAGTGCAACTTAACAGAGGAGGTGAGGCGACACATTCATCAGTCTCATGGAGATATATTTAGAGCTCCATGTTTTGAGATTGTTTCAAAGGTTCATTTGTTTATAATTTCCACTACGTCAACTTTCATAAACATGAATGTTTCTATTATATAACTGGTGGAAAGCTATCTTTTTTTGGGTGTCTCATGACTGAAGCCATTCAGTGGTCACATTTTCCAAGTGCTCACCTTTGCAAAGTCTCTGGAGGCCTCTCCTCTCCCTCTGCTGCTGTCGGCCTCATCCGCCCAACCTGCACTGCCATTCTACAACAAAAAAGAGATAAAACACGAATATGGTCAGTAAATAAACACGTATAGAGAGGATGAAGTTGGTAGTGGGCTCTCGTCATTATCTACAGGTCTTTGAAAAATACGACGTCATAATAAGGACAGGCAATGAGGAGAGAAAGAGTTTGACATGCAACAAGTTCCCTAGCTGCTACTGACTGGGGACGTTCCACTGGTTGCACTATGGGTACAGTGGAAACCGCTTAGTGTTCACAGATATAATTATCAAACGTTTATATAGATCAAAAAGCTTGGGACCGAATCGTTACTATACAAATTCTGTTTAAATAGTTTGGTTACAGTGATCAAGTAATCCACTGACAGTGTTTATTTGGGCATTTTTCATACATCATTGGACTGTAAAATGTTATTTTTTACTGTTTTTACCAACTCTGTTGAAATTGTCTAAGTTTACAAATCTGTTGTTTCTACTCAGTCTGAGTTTATACATGTGCCCAACAATACTGTTTGTGTGTGTGAGTGTGTGTTTCGGAGTGTGTATTTGTTTGTGTCACAGAGAGAGAGAGAGAAGAGAGCGAGCAGGACAGGCAAATGAATAAATACGCTGTAGAATGATTTGACTCATTAGGTAAAGTTTTGATCATTATGTGACGATCAATTTTGGCGTCATTTTAAATAATTAACGTTAAACTGTAGGGACACAGAGTTGTCAGCTGAGCCAGAGAGTGGGTCTGTATGTCTGAGAGAATGAGAGAGAGGTGAGCAGCGGAGTAAGTGTGTGTGTGTGTGTGTGTGTTTGTGTGTGTTTGTGTGTCAGTGTATGTGCGTGCATGTGGGAGTGCACAATGTTGCCTTCCTTTTAAGTTTGGGACTGTCATATAGAAGCCACGCAATGCAGTTATAGAAATCAACCGTATATGGTGAGGATTTCGGCCCGGAACAAACTTGATCACTATATAAGCAGTTTCCACTGTAGTTGCAAATGGATTATATTTGAGACTGGATTTTGAAGCCCTTCATTTATAATTAAGTGTTTTCATTTGCAAAGATCCCATCAGGTTGACACTGACAGTAGCCCAGAAACTTAATGCTGGGCTGAGCAACTTAAGACTATTTGCTTGTGACCACAACTGCCAACCTTCTGCAACACAAACACATGAAAACTAATATATACTCAGACTCAGAGAATGTATTATTCCAGGGGTTGGAGGAGCAACCTCTGGAGTTATTGTGCCCCTGAGCTCCCGTTTACCCTCCCCCTTCATCCTCAAACATCTCCATTTGACCTAAACCATCTGCATCTGGCCCTCCCTGCCCCCACCCATGTCTTCCGACCCAGCTGGATGCAAGGGCCCCCCATCCTTCAATCTTAACGCAGCTGTGATGGGTGGCCAAGTTCATGGAGTGTAGCTGGCTGTCAGGAGGGGCCAGTGGAGGGTAGGCTGGTCAGTAGCCCAAATGCACACACACACATGAGCAAAGGCTGATCGAGGCTGTGTGCATGTTTGTGAGTACAGGGGGGTGGGGCAATGGCCCCACAAGACGGGAAGGAAGGAAAATAGGGGCAGAAAGGGGTGCACGGTATGTGCCGAACAGGAATGTCTCCTAAAGACAAAACCTATAAAAGCATCAGGAATCAAAACAAGATCCGTTTGGCGGGGGATGTTAATGGCTGCAGCCCAGGGTCTAGTTTCAACCAGGAGCCCATTGGTCAGTGGCAATTACATGGACTGAAACAAGAGCTAGGGGGCAAAGGTTGTCAAGGCCCCTGAGAGCAAGTCATTTTCACTCTCTCACTCTCTGTACGTGTAGCGTTTGTCAACATTCATACTCCCCAAACAAGTACTCATCAGCCATCGACTTGCAAACCAACAGCGGTGTGTTTCCAGGTTGACACTGTGTTCCCACCTTGAAATACCTTCTGGCATGAAGATGGATGTTATAGAAAGCGTTATCTGCAATTTACAACAGCCAAGACCCTCTTTCACAAATTAAAACTAAAATGTCTACAAAATGCCAATTTTATAAGGTGAACCTGTAGATTCACGTTATTAATGTTGTCTTCTATTGCTACGAAAACGTAAACTACAAAATGCTATGTGTCCAGTATGGAAAAACTAATACTTGTTTTTTAATAAACCACACTCTGCTATTCTCTAAAAAAAAAAAATTGCTTTTGACTTTTCAGCTGATAGCTTGTGTTTAAAATGAATGTTCTCATTCCTTATCAAAAATACATGTCGCTGTCAACTTTCATTATCTATAGTATGTCACAGAGATTACGACAGGATCATCATGTGAAGGTAAATATACAGTATGGTACATTTGGAGGCCTTATAGACCTTTGCACACAATTTGACCACCTCTGTTAACCTTTAACCATTATAAATGATTATAGCACAAGATAATTCAGTTGGAAGCCATGTATAATCTCCAATGCTTGCTGTTGCATGAAAAAAAAAGTTTGCATTTGGCACCTTTTATAAGCGCTGATGTTCCCTTTTCAATGGGCCAGAGGTTGACAATCTGTTATCTTACTGCTAGTAATCAAACAAGGGGCCATAGAGCTCCATGGGAAACACCATTACAATTGTAAGCAAGTTTATATGCTTTGCTAATGTTCCACTTCAGTGTAATTCCAGTGATGTGTAAAGAATATCAAAAGAACAGTCTTAAAGCAGGGAGAAAAACCCTATGTGAGAAAGTGTCTCATCTGATAGACCCCCAAAAAACTCGAATCTATTTAACTATTTTTAACAACATAATGACCTGCGGAATCCATTGTGAAGATATTTAATGTTGAATACATTCTTCAACTGATGCTCTTATCCAAAGAGAATGACTACGAACCTTACACTACAGCTTACCACTTAAGAATCTGAACTTCAAAAGAAAAGGCACTGGGAGCTGGGTTACTGGCCTTGGATTTGTTAGGGGAACACAAATGTGTTCATATCCAAGCCAATCTCACGCACACACACAGACAGACACACACACACACACACACACCTCCCTGAGGGACACTCTGTGTTATGGGAGGGCAGGGGTCAAGGTGTTCCTGACATCCACAAAGAACAAAGGTCTAAAGTGACAGAACACTGTCCAGTCAGTGGCAGACGTTGGCCCACAGCTCCATCCCCAACTCTGCTTTAAATACAGCTTCTGAGGTACCGGTCAGACATGAGATTTGGTGCAAGTTTGGGACCATTTGTGTGATATTGTCAAGCTAATGAAATAACCACTAATCTTCCAAAGATGTGAAGGAATATTGATCATGTTGAGTGTAGGTGGAGTGTTTGACAGTAGCCATATTTTTCTTCATGGTGTGGTCTTTGTCGTTACAGGGGCCAAAACTTTTACTCTTGTTCATAGCAGGAAGTTCTCCAAAGTTCTGTCACACGATGCAACAGATGTCTATTATAGCATTAACATCTGCGAAGTTACTTTAAAATGTGGTTGTTCCAAAAATATGTGAGATATAAAGACCTGTAGCTGACATTTGTCCCGAGGCAAAACAGTTAAACTTCATCTATAGAAAACCTGCCTGCTTCTCGAGCTGGTTCAAAAAAAGCACAGTAATTGGAAGATGGAAGCCGTTTATCAAGAATAGACATGTTGGCTCTTGAATTGGGACCTTGGTCAGCTGAGGAATGTTAACACTATGTTGTTTTTGTCAAGTTATAGTGGATTCTGATGTTTTGGGACCACTCCTTATGATCAGTCACCTCAGCCCCTTCATCACATCCAGCACTCCACCCAGAAATTACTTGTTTAAAAAAAAAAAAAAAAGAAGACATTCCCACACCCTTCTTACATTCACGACAGTGACTTAAAAGGCTTGACTTGCCACAAGAGAGTCATAATTAAATGATATAAAATGATGGTTGTGTCTCTTAATGGTTATAAACAAAGTGACTGTATTTCTTCCGTCTAGATTTATTTTTACATTTAAACAGTCGTAAAGGGAGACATCTGAGAGTGTATGTTTGCAGCCCTTAAATTTCCATACGGCCAAATGAAATTACTATATTACACATGTCTGCGGGTTTGTGCCTGTGCATGATAGTGTGTTTGTGTGTGTGCTGGGAGGTGGATGAACAGAAGTATTCATATATTTCAGCAGCCACTGTTTCCTATCTTTCTGTCTCTCATGCTGTTAGCAGGTTTAGTGGCCAGGCGGTGGGTGGCCTAATCACATTATGGCCGTACGTGACTGACTGGCGCAGCGCCAAATCAGGGGTAAGTATAAGGTGCGCCTTTTTTTTTTCTTAATTCAGATAAGCAGCACTTAGCAGCACCATGTCTCTCTGCTAGTCCTCATATAAAACACTGTATTATGAGAGCAACAGGGTTGAAAAAGGACAACCCCTCGTTTAACGCAAGTTGACATTCTTTGCATAACCTTGCATCGGACAAACCTCGCAACTCACTCCTACTTGAATGTTGATGCATAGCCTGGGGGTAATTCTACGCAGCCATTATAGAAAGATGTCTGGAGTAGAGCCACCATTTTAGTGAGGCCAGGCATGCCGGAACAAGAAGGGTTAATGGCTGCTGCTTGGGGAGTGGGGGATGGATGGCATTGATTGTTCAGGATGTTGACAGCACTTCTCCAATTTGATAGTGGAGCTGTTATTAGATGAAGGGGCTTGTTCTTAATAAAAGCATCACACGAATTAGCCTTTAGCCTTCAAGTAGGACATTGGGTGGGTTTAAATAGCTGCCGGTGAGCAGAGGAAAAACTCCCCTTGTTGGTCTCATTTTGGCAATAATCTCAAAATAATAACAACAGGACAAAAACTGAATCAAGTGAATTTCCACACATGCTTTAATAAGGTCATAAGCCTGTTCCAAATTATGTAGGCAGAGCTAAACTTATGTAAAGTAGGTCATTTTCATACTATACTTAACAAGCGTATGACTGACCAATGGGATGGCAGAAAACCAACTGGCCCCCATAGATCATCTGAAATGTAAAGTAGACCAGTTGGTGTGATCCCACAGAATAAACACGCCCTGAAGAAGAGAGACACATGTCTCTGCCATATTAGTGCCCTGTTAGCCTCAGCCATGACGCTAACCCCTGTGCTCCCACTTTGAGATCCTGTCATGGCACTCTGTCCAGCCCTGCACAGCTCCACTCTGCTTACCAAGTCCCCTGGGCCACAGCCATTGAACAGTGGGCCCAAATCAATAGCCCTGGATATGCAAACATAGGGAAGTCCCCAGCCCCCTCCGGACGCAATCTCACAGCACACGTCAATACTCATCATCCTCAGTCATCTAGCACAACGCCAGGGACACTGAGATGAGGGCAGTCTGACTGCTCCCAGGGTGACCTAACCCCTAACTTCCAACAGGACACCCTAACTTTAACAAACACTGTTAAGGGTTCCATGGGAAACCCTCATCCAATTGCAAAACCAAACAGTGTAAACACTTAAAGCCACACCTATCCTTTATAAATGCACATACAAGCAAAATCCCTATAGCAACGCCAGGCAGTAAATCAAGGGTAACCACATGTTGCAGTGCTCTCAGTGCAAACTCTGCCAAGCACACAGAAACAAGGTTGGCTTAAGAGAAATTCACCAACATTCCTGTACACCAGTAACAGGACCTCACAATAACAGGAGAGCCCCTCTCATCCCACAGGTACTCTTAACATCTCATTCCTGGACTAGTCTTTTTTTGCCAAATTGCTGCCTGTCAAAACAGTTCAGGGAGGGAAATCTTTTAAACAGACACAGCAGCAGTAATTTAATCACAATCAAGGTCCCCAGCAGAAATCTGGATCACAGCCAACAACTGTGATGAATGGCGAATAGTCAGAAAGGAGCCCACATGCTTCTTTAATACTTCAACTATTTCTTATTTTATACATATGAATAACAACATTTTATTAAAAGTATTCCAAACTGAAGCTCGGCTTTTTCTAAAATGTATTTAAAATAAACTGTAGTGACATATAATATATTTAAATGTGTTTTTGTACACCTGTTTGCTAAGACAAGAGTAGTAGAATTTTTTTTTTAATCTACTAGAAAACAAGAGCCCTGATGCCTTTAGCTTAAATCCATCTGCGAAATCGCCTTCGTGCTCTCAAAGAAAGTGAATCTGCTTCCTCTCAGCATGCCTGTAAAAACGAGCATTGTGGGGGGTAGCAATCTTTAATCCAAATCAAATAATTGGGGCCTTGATCCCTCTGCGGGACTTCAGGAATCATTTATAGGGCCTCCTGCCACAGGGAGGGGGCAGTGGGTGAGGGGCGGGTGTGTTGGGAGTTGGGCCGAGTGGATGGCTTCCTTTATCTACTAACTACTGTAAAGGATCTCATGGTGAGCCGACCATACGCTACCACCAACAAAAGCTCTAGCTAATCGTGATTCCATGTGCAACGAGAGGGAAGTAAATCTCACCGCCACACTGGAACATATGGTGGAGGTTGTACTTCCGAACAGACCACTAGTTATTCCCTGCTTTCATTGAGAATTATTATGTAGCATAAAAAAGGTCGCATATCATACGAGAGCAAGTCGGCAGCAGAGAACAGGACCCAGGGGCACGCCTGTCTCTGAGTGTCCGGTCATGTTTGTAGCTGGAAGAGGATTCTGGCTCTTGGGGGAAACATACAACAAGTGGCGGGGACAAGGGGGCTAAATGTCCAAGGGCACAGCATGTTGCTACCTGCCCCAGCCTCAGCCGTGCTGCACTTCTAAACAGGCCACTGAAAAACAGGCCTCCAGGCATGACCACCCCTCCCTCCATTAATCACTCCAATTACAAAGCTGAAAAAGAGAAAAAGAAAAAAGAGAGGGGTGGGGTGTCACAGGTAAAAAGATAGAATGAAAAGAGGCAGGCAGACAGTCATACAGAAGAATAATTGAGTGACGCGGATCAACGCACTTTTCCGTCTCATCTTATTTCACACGCAGAGAGTTAGAGAGTAGACAACGAGAAAGTAGAGCTTGCACCACACAACGCCTTTGGTGATATTTTCTTATCTTGTCATCAATGATTAGGGAATATTTAATATATAGAGTATCACCATGTGAGTGTGATACTGTAAATGGTAAAAAAAAAAAACATCTTTTCTTCTCTTTTGATTGGGATTTTTATGTAATAAGACACATACACCAATGCTCCTGTCTGTCTCTGACTGGCCGATAGACCATTATATAAAGTCTGGCTCTCTGAGAAAGAACTATGTCTGAAAGAAAGAGGTGGATCTATATATTTAGTTGCTGGGTAAACATGTCTCTTGGTGACTAGCAAGTCTGGTTTGCCAAATAAACTGACTGCATTTGTTCAGCTCCAGCCCTTTCACCAAGACACCACATTCCACAGGCAGAGGCCCCATCCCCCATTACATTACTAGCTGGCCCCTTTCGCTCACACAAAAACGTTTATAGGCTGGTGTGGCCAGAAGTTCACACTCATTGGTTCAAAGACCCTTTCACAAGCAGAACAAACATTTTAGTGAATTACATCTGTGCCGCCACATACAGTACTCCATACGTTAACCCTTTCAGGCCCACAAGAATCTAGATTCTCCAACTAAACTATGCCCAGACTTGCATGGGGCCCCCTTGGTGCCCCCTCACATATAATTTGATTTGAAGTTATTCGTTTTGCTCTGTGGAGTGTACAATGACAAGGCTTTCTCCAATATACAAAGTTCTTATTATCTCACTAAAACACAGTATATAATCAATGCAGCTTTGAGCGAGAAGCTATTCTGCTGCATACAGTTCAGAGCAGCTATTAACTGTTGGGTTAAAAGCTTTGGCTAAAAATACCTTGCATATCTCACATCTTTGAAAGAGCAAACATCCACTTCACCCCCATGCTAATGGCAGCTGGAGACATCACACAGACCTGATAGCCCTTTATATACATTCTCATTATACTGACAGCGTTGGGAACTTGATACATTCACAATCAACAAAAAACCTTCACTGCTATTAAGACACATCACATCTAATTACATATGAAATGACTGAGGTCACCACGCCTGCAGTCGGATGGGTAAATTACTTCTTTGTCAGGCCTATGGCAGAGGGGCAGAGAGGTATGAGAATGTCTATAAAGCAGTCCCATTACTCTCAGTGTCTCCTCCATCAGAGAAGTTAGTGTTATGACTATCTCTCTGAATCTACAGTATCAAATGTTCAAACCATAAGCGCAATTCACAGCTTTCTGTAGTGTCTAATCGATAGGGAGCGATTTCCCTATTCAGCGCCAGAGATATCTGTTTCCTCTCAGCTAGCGTTAAGTGTGCAGGGGCATTCCACCTCTGACAGGCCAGTACCCCCCTGGGACCCGAGCTTGGATGGTGCAGCTCGCAACGCATCTGGAGCTCATCTCCAGGGGCCGAACGGCTACTACATCTCTACTGGACATGCAAAAAAAGTAGAAATTCCCCAAAATTTGGACTGAGCATCCAGACATATGATTAGTGTGGGAATTATTGAGCCCAAATAAAACAGGTCGTGTGTCATTCCATTGTCATGACTGGGGCAGTTATGCTAACATTATGCAGCCACTATTAGCCAACAGCTATCAGGTTGCCTGCTTTAAAATGTAAGCCAATGTGCAATAGTAATCTTAAACTTCTTTAATCATTCGTCATTCACTTTTTGAATGGTGTGAAAATGAGAACACAGTTATTTGTAACTCAACACTGTACGTGTATGCAACTACAAAAGTATTTATATGAACCATTAATGAAGCTTGCATCACATTGGAAGCCACTGGCAGCCATTAGCTAAGCTAACAAGCTTGAATCAACTGCACAACACTGCACAAAGTGTAAGTGATAACAGTGTTAAACATTCATATGTTCTTGAACTGGATATAACCATCAGTAATTGTCTTTCAGACATGATAGTTTCAGTAAGCAGGGAGCATAACATAAATTGTTGTAAGAAAAAAGCCGTAGCCCTGCAAATGTCTTCACCCCTCCAATTTTTTTTTGATATGTTGATCTTTCAAAATATGAGCAAGGTCAAGAGGGAATTTGGAAAGAAGGTTTTTTTTTTGGAGGTGGATTGAGTTTAAATACTGAAAGGGATCAACATCAAAAGAAGTGACAGCCAGTGAACTGATTATGTCCAACACCTTATATTTTGAGATCATGTCTTATGGAAAACCACTTGGGACTCTGCATCACACGCTCTGTTGCTCATGTTGAACCGTGTTGCTTTTAGCTTCAGAAAGAAAATGCTGATCCAACATTGCAAATTGTTGGATTATATATTATTGATCACGGATCCTTCTCAGAGATTAACCATCATCAGTTAATTATTAACACATACCAACATATGTATATCTTAGTTTACAAAGTTTACAATCAGATATTATAAAACATAATCCACGTATTCCTTTCAGCATAATCCTGTTTAAGGAGAAACCATATTTGGCAGACAAATTTTTACAATTGATAGATTCTATAGAGAGCTGCACGATACAAGATGCCATTGAATCTTATTATTCTATGTTCTAGTCCATTCCATAAAAGGACATGCCCGAGGTGCTGTATATATGACCAGATTAGATCAGATTGATGATTGATGAATCATGAATGATTATCATATAGGGACATTGTGTTGTTGTAGATGTAGGGGATATTATATAGATAACAGAGCAAACAGGCTGTACTGAATGTAATAAAACAGATAAAGCAGATGCATGTACACTGAGAATAGTTAAACCAATAAATGCAAAGACACACAGAGTTAAAAAATGATTTACATATTAACAGAGTTAAGCACAGTACATGATTTACATTCTCTCATGCCGATAGAAATTGAATGAAACTCCCATGTATCACTGAAAAAAATACTTTTAACCTATCTATAATGGAAGATCAAATTTTGTATCTAATTAGTTTGAATGATCGACTAAGAACAATATTGTCATCAAATGTATGAGATCCTGTTTCGATTTTGTGTCAATAATTGTATACTTGTTGCGATCAGTTTTTATCCAAAACATCCGATAACAAATTCTCCCTATGCTGAAAGCTTGGAGCTTCCTTAGGTCTTCTAATCACATTTATTTAGGGCAGGAAAACCTGAGATGTCTTTGTTTGACCAGATGGCTGGCTAATCAAGGCCGGCTCTGCTGGGGGTTGGGGCATCCCACCAAATCTACCACAAACATTATGGTCCAAGTTCCACATTAATATGCTGATATCTGTTCAGTATATAGTGACCTTGTGACCCGATTACGCGTAATGTAAAATTCAGACAAAAATAATCACAATCAGTACCTGCTTTAAACTGACACCTCAGCAAATTATATTTATATGTTGTTGTTGTTGTTGTACAAACACACAAAATCCAACCCTCATAACACTAAAGCATAGAGCAACAGTTTTGATAAACAACAGTATATAGTTCTTAAAAGTTCTAAAAAACTACATTCACTTCAGTCGAAGCTGTTAATAATTCAGTTCTCTGTGCCACTCTTTAATCATTTACTAACGTGACTTTTGAAATTATCGACTGCAGTTGACATGGTCCATAGTTCTATTCACAGTGTGATTGTCTATTAACCGGATTAGCTACAGGTCAGAGAACTGATGTGGCGTTTTTGTAATACAAGTTGTGAATCCAACAATGTGTGTGCGAATGACAGCCATTGAAATATCCATCTAACACAGGTTACACTATCATTTCAAACTTTCAAATACTTTACCTCTATAAAACTGAATACATAAGATAATAATTGAGTTAAGATGAAAAACAGTGTGATGCATGTATTCCTTTTTCATAAAAACAAACAGCTACTTGCATGAATGAATAAATGAAGCTGTCAGTAAACTGGAACAACATTTAAGACAACTAGCCAGAGCCTTTGACAGACATGTCTCACTGTTAGTTTCTTGTGATGATTGTGATTTAGGAAGTGAGCAGCTCTGGGGGTTGCACAGCCCTAAATGTTAAATGTAAATGTTGGAAGCGGAGCTGAAAACACATTGCTTTTAGTGTAAGGTGACGTTTCCTGGGCCGCAGCCAAGAAGGTTTTTTTTCTTTCCTCCTCCTCTGCTGGTGGTTCCCCTCTTACAAGCGAAACATTACGCTCAGCTTGTGTTTGAAGACTTGGCAGACAACCAAGCCACATGCTGCTACTATAAACTACATGGGATTTTGGCAGGTAGCACAGTGACTGTGCAGATTTGAAAAGCAGGCAAGTCATAGAGAAAGAAAAGCCGGGTGCGTCTATTTCACCTCCTACTACTCCGTGTGGCATTGTGCCAGGTCCCAGTCAGCTGCTGTGTTTACCCAAGGGCCTTGACACAGTGGCCCAGTTAGCACCTACAGGCCCCTGACACCAGCCTGGACCTCAGCCAAACCAACTGCAGAAGACAGCCAAGAAAGCCACTAACAATAGGCTACTCTCACTCTTCACGTCCGCACCTCCTCAGCGTATGGCCTTTTCTACAAGGAGCAAAGCCAGAGGCCAGAACCCAAAGAGACAATTCATTTTTTTAACTGAATTTTTTTCATGGTGGGAGGCTGCGGCTGAAACGCATACGCACAATTGCTGACTTTGCTTTAGGTCCCTGATAAACTCTCCCATCTAATTGGTCTTTAGATTGGGCAAGTCAGGCAATTTTCCATTGATCAGTATCACCAGCATTTGCAAGGCCATTTAAAACCTCATGAAAGCAGTACAGCCTTTATAAAAAAATTGTCGTTGTGATCTGCATCTGTCATGAAATTCCGAAAACAGCAAATAATAATTAGTCATCTTCATAAGAGTACAGCCATCCTTTGGTAACACACTGACAGGTATTTCCTAGGAACAGCAGGCCAACCTTCTATTTCACTATACTAGGGTCCTGTTTTTCATGTTTAAATTAGCATAAAAAAACATTGAACATAGGTTAAGCAAAGATCCTCTACCAACGCCTTTTCTCCTTAGTTCTAAAGAATTACAGAACTGTGGTATGACAATGACAACATTGTATCAGTGCCAATGTGAAAAGCTAGGTAAGCAATGTCACATTATATGGAATCAGTGTGTTGGACCTAAGAATATATTTTTGTTCTGATAAAACCAAAAATTTGGATATAACTGAGTCCTGAAAACAAGAAACAAACAACAAGGGCAACTTCCCATTTTGAATGATGATTTAGCCAGTTTAAGACAATTTCATTTAGACAAAGCACTTGTACAGCTGCTTGGTTTAAAGGTTGGCTTCTGTTGCTAAATGAAAAAATGTTCACTCCACAGGACCTTGTAAAGAGTAGGATTTAATTTCCATTTTAAAAATACAAACAGTGTATTGTTTTAGAACTAGAAAGATTAAATGAAGCTCAAGTCAGTGGTGGTGACAGTGTTCCAATACCTTAAAATATTATATGTGAAATATTTGTGCTAGACAAAATGCACTGTGATAGTTCTCATGTTTATGTTGATCATAAAATCCTTTTGTAATTATTAAGTACAGGGGACAGTTGAGGGGGTAGAGAAGGTTGGTGGTTCGTTCCCAGTCTTCCCCATCTGCATGCTGCAGTGTCCTTGGGAAAGACACAGAACCCCGAATTGCCTCATAGAAAAAGTGCTCCCCATAGATGCACTGTATGAATGGCAATAAACTGTACTGTAAAGCACTTTAAGTGGTCATCATGACTAGAAAAGCATTAAATAAATATATATCATTTAATTAATTTGGCATCAGTTGTGCGAATATGGACAAGATAAATATACAGTATATAAGAGACCATGTATGGTACAAGGACAACAGGACCTCACATACTGTGCCAGGGGTCACTGCAGCACACAGTAGACACATGACAATACAGAATTATATACTGTACATGTACACTGTATGTATCACTATATGCAGTAAGACTATTGAAAAACTCAAGGAGACTTTTCTGAGCAGTGTCATATGACCTTGGGTCTATTTCCCTGCAGCTGCCGAAGGCGTTGGTGGATGTCTTTGTTTCATTTGGCTATTCCCCTCTCCTCTGTTTGCCTTCATTAAAGAGCAGGTGTTGAGATATGCTGGGTGGGAGTGGTTGTAAAGGAGGAATGGAACCAGCAATGGTGTGGGGAGGGGGACTTGTGGTTTCACTACCAACTGATCAAATTACAACAGGCATCAGTAGCTCAGTTTCCATTAGAAGCAAGGAAGTCAATCCTCCAGGGTCGATTTGAAAAAAAAAGTGTCACAACTCTAATGGACATGCTGCATTTGCATTTAAATGTGAGAACTTTTGCCTTTCAATTCAATTAAATGGAGAGGCGAATTGTAGCCCTCAGTGACAATGCGCATGAGGGGTCATACAAAAAGTCATTTGCATTATGTTGCAGGAGCGATTACTTCAGTTGTAACGCAAACACTTCTCACACAAAGACAGGAAGACCTTGTACTCCAAACAGGTACACATGGTCAAAGCAGAAGGAAATGGATCTGTTGAAAGGAGCATGAAATGTTCCTTCCTCTTGTGAAGATGTTTCTGCTAATCGGGGGACTTGTGCATGTAAAGTGGGATCTGAAGAGTAGTATGGAACACTCACATCTAAAAGGGTCATAAGTTTGCACATGTCCATATGCAAATCACTGGGGAATACAGACAATAAACCCAACCGTCAATACAGCTGGTTTCTATCTCTAGAGCTGCTTTCAGACATGCACTGGACTTTGCAGCTCCTCCAGATTTTCTCGGGAGTAGATGCATGTCTGAATGAAAATGTCAGAGTGAAACACTCCACAGTTTCTACGGACTTTATCCACCTGGCCTCCTAGTATGATGTCTGTAGAGATCCAGGAGAAGTCAATGTGTGAACCCAGCAGGGGATCCCCTGCTGGGTTCACCAGGAGGGAGTGGGGGTTGGATGACCTTACTAACACACGACAGATGCAAAAATGAAAAAAAAATGACAAAAACAAAAAACTCCCGGTGAAAACGTGGTGTCATACACGTAGAAGAGACCAACAACAATGTAAAGTTAACGGGGTCGAGATGCTGCAAACAAAATTACGTGATCTCTGCAGCGGAGTTAATATGTCACTTCCTGCCTCTGTCTGCTGCACCCCTCGCCTGAATAACGGAGGACTTTTTCTGTGAACGCGTCTGTTCAGAGAACCTTCCACTGTGTTGTGCATGTGTGAAAGGCAAACCCTGTCTAAACTCAGTATCCAATTTTCTGGATTTTACCGCAAGGTACACAGTTTTAAAGAGATACATGTGAAGTAGTGATAGCCTAACTATGAGATAAGTATGAATGTCTTTTCTAAATTAATAAAATCTGGACAAGTAAAAATGCTAATGTGGTATCACAAGCCCCCTTTCCCACTGGTAAAAAAAAAACCTTAACAAGAGAGTTTATGAAGTTTTTCATTTGTGATGTCAAACATTCAAATTTTTAGGATGTGTATCCACGTTTGAAAAATATGCATATAAAGAGGTATAAGCCATGGTGTATAAGTCTCAGTGTGGCACAAACACTTTGAAATGCAAGATGCTAAATGTTTTCAAACTACAGGACCACAGAGCTCCACTTGAGAGAGGCTTGGTCCAAGTATTCTCCATCTAAGATGCTTTTTGTGGTTTATATTTCAACCCAGAGTATCACTGTGTGGTGAAAATGTAACCATTAGACTAAACCATTTCTCATTTTGATGAACTGTAAGATCCCCTTAAGGGTCCAGCACAATTAATCCAAGAGTTAAAAACCTGACAATCTAAATCATGAAGTCTGGTTTGCAGATCGTGGAATCATCACCACAGACTGTAGTTCACACTGTTTGACCAGGCTGTGATGTGGCAGAGGTGAGGGGACTGGTCCCACCAGGAGAAGCCTCCTCCCGTCTGCCAGCAGCAGATGTGCCCTCTGGGGCTCAGACAAATAAAAAAGTGTCTCTGCTTACACCAGTGGGCCCTCCCATCCAGCTCCTCCCATTCAGACACTTTGGCTTTTTTCTTTTACAACCACTGCGACACTGAGTGAAATGAATTGAAAGATCACCAATCAGGGTCCCAACTACCAACTACCAACTACCAAACGGACACGCACACCCACCCACCCACCTACCCCCATCCAACTCTTGCTGGGAGCCCCCGGTGGGAATGTTCACTGTTTGAAGAGTTAACTCTTTAATTCCGTCTGGAATGTTTCCTCTGGGTGGGGCAGTGTAGTAGTGTTGAGCCAGACCACTAACCCCTCTTACACAGCATCTCCTCCTCCTCCCTCTCCCTCCCCCTTCATCTCCCTACTAAATTCAATACCTCTATTTCTGGGCACGGGAAATCTTCCACACATGGCTGTTAAGTGCAGGTCAGCACAAAATGAAGCTTGTTCTATACGAGGATTGTTACACCTTCGATAAACTGACATTTGGAAGAGAAAAACTTTCAAAAAAACACTTGGGTGCAAAAATTCTCACCAGTAGGATTTGGAGGCCAAATGCAGCAAAATTACCCCTGATTTTCAAATGACTACATTCTAACGTAGTGATAAGGATATACAGACTTTTAATGTTTCAGACTTTTAAATGTCCCCATGTTGCCTCTACTGGAGCTCTACTGGAAACTGGAAGTGAAAAATACATAACATCAATCAGAAAAATGCCATTAAAAAGGGCAATCCAGATCTGAAAGCCCAGTCGCCTCCATCCAACCTGACCGTCCGAGGTCAGCTGTTAATGAGGCAAAGCAAGCTTCACACAGCACCGAACTACAAACAAATACTGAGAAGTCCCAGAGGATTGCACCGTATACATGAATATGTAAACACTGCAGCTCAGTGTGTAAAAAACTCTGGACTACCAAAACACACCATAAAAACAGTGTTTTGTAACTTTCACATTGAATAGGAGGATATATGCCAAAATAAAATTGTTTCTAACATAAAGAGCTTTTATTTCTTATTTAATTATTTTTAACTTAACACATTGCAACTTTAACATTAAAAGGTGTGTATACGTTTACCTCTTTCAGACCAAAATTAGTGGGTATGTGCAGTTAAAAAAACCCATATAGATTGAGCCATTACCCAATGCCAGTACAGTAGTACTTGCCTCTCTAGTTTCCCCCCCCCTGGTGCATTATAATTGAACACACTAAAACTGCTCTCTCACCTTGCTGGACTGTCAAATTAGTTTGTTCACTCAAGTGGCACGTTTCTAACACTGCCAATCAGAGCCGGAGCTGATTAAAACCAACGTGTACAGCAGAGTCATTTGACCTGGGAGTGAAAACCAATTGTATCCATTCGCTTTGCAGACAAAGCCAGATGCTAGTGGGTGTTAGTGTTTTTGACCAGTGAGAAAGGGGTTGTATGTATGATATTCACTTCCACTACAAGTTGCACGATGCAAACTAAATCTCTGATCAAAGCAAATGCTTTTTCTGCCCCACTGCCAGACTGGTGGTCCCAGCATGGTGTTGTAAAGCACAGCAAGAGCTTCCACTAAATACACAACCAGAAGCACAACTGACTTAAGACTCCCTGAGAGCTGCCCCCGCAAAGAACTACATTTGCCGGACAAATTCATAATATCACAAGTCAACGAATGATCTTTTGCCTACTCAAACATGGAACATATTATGAAAGATTTGAGTTACTTATGATGGTGAGGAGAAGAAAAGCCAGTTCCGAATCAGGTACAGAAAACTGTTAAGCAGCTCTCGCCATCTCAGAAAAGCCAGACCAATATTGAGTCTGGCCTTCTCTCTTCATTTGGACTTTTTAGCCAGAGGATCTTGTTTCTTCGAAGGAGGAATTTCCATCTGAATACTTGGTAATGGACACTTGCTTTATGAATGGGATAAGGAATTTGAATGCATAAAAAGTGAAGCGATTAAGCCACAAACCTGAAAAAATTTAAATATAAGTTGAATAGTAGAAGTTTTTCCGATTAAACAGTTATAAGACATGAAAGCAAGAACTGAGACATAAATGGCAGGTCAGTTGAAATCTTGATGAAGAATACAACAAGAATCAGACACCTTAACCAACCTCATCTGCATTGAGATCAGTGTTTTGGCTAAGGGGTGGGGGGTGGAATTTAGAAATGAGGTTAACCATTTACTGTCAAGGCCATTAATCACAACTGTCATTGGTAATATCATTTTGTAGTAATGAAGTCAACCAGATGAGGAAGAACCTGGTGCAGAATTGAAGACATCCAGTAGAAAAAATGAAAAGAGAAAGTATGTATCAGGAATACACTAACATTTAAATTACAAGTCTATTTTCCTTAACACACAACGCCAAGGAACCTCATTTTATATTGGTTTACCAAGCTTGTTTTTTTTCTATTACAGTGGCTTATTGGTTAACTTTTCCTCATTATGCTCAAAAGTCCTTGCATTTCAATTTTAGTAAACAATAACTGATAATAAGTGCTGACTTATTGTTTATTATTTACCTTTAACATTGTCTGAATCTCGGAGATCAGATAATACAGGTCTCACACTTGTTCTACTGCACTGCCACATGGTTTAATGCACCTCAGCTGAATGACCTCCATTTGCAAGCGGTTTGAACAAACAGGGATCAGATTGTAATTCCAGCTTTATTACATCAGCATAACAGGAAGTCCAGTAAACGGAATAAGACTAAGTACACCATTTAAAACCCACTGACAGTTATGGTATGTGAAACACCAACACAACCCCCCGAAAGCAGAAACCAGGTCAGGTTGGCGTGTACAGGATGCACATCAGGCAGAGAGCGTCTTCTACGTGTGTGTGTGTGTGTGTATGTGCCCCCCCCCCCCTATTATCATTCGTATTATTTTCTTTTGTTTTTTCACTTTTGCGTCATCATTTGTTCCACATTACACTGCCAAAATGAAAACGTTGAATCCATCTACAAAATACAAATATCCTCCTTATTTATCATAAACGATCCATGAAAAATGAATGAAAACATTTCTGCTTCTAAAAGCTCACAAACATTTCGTATCGATCTCTGCGCTGCAGCCGTGTAACTCCCCACTTCCTGGCCGGCGTGTTGCTGGGGCGACAGCTAAATTATGCAACAGCACTGGCCCAACAGATAGGCAGCCTTCAGTATCTCAGCAGCAGCAGCGGCTCCGCGGGTGGCAAGTGATGGCAGGGCTCAACCGATACAGATGCCCAGTCACTCACAGAAAACTGAATTGGACCACTGTTGTCTGGTTGGCCACCTCTTTTACGGTGTTAAAAGTTCAAGTCAGCCATGACTATATCTACCTTCTTCTCTCTTGCCTCAAAGAAAAAGTGAGCTCTCCTGTTGCACTGATTTACTTTCTCTGAAAAGACTGAAGAAAAGGTTTTCCGGTTTTTCAGGTTTTCAGAATCTCCAGACTGAAATGAAAAAGTATTAATCTTATCAGGCATGCAGGAGGTTATTATTCAGCTCCTTGTAATTGAGCCTCGTAAATACATTAGCTAGCAGTTGGTTATATAAGCTCTTTGCTGTAGCACAATTAAAGCTATGAAAAAGACAAAACATATTGTGTAATGCAACATATTGATGATGTAATTTTCTTCCGTGAGTGATGCAATATCATTACACAAGAGCACCATATCTCCACTTAGAAACAATTAAAATGTGGCCACCCACACATCAACTGAACACTTGGCTGCATGCCTGGTAGCACTCCTAAACCCTACAAGTCAGCCCTGTGATGTGATGACAGAAGTGCTAGTATGAGTATAGCTTTTCTATGTCTTGCGCTTTTGTCATCACTCTGCCTTTGTTATAACAGCCATGCAAATGTAGACATGCTCTGCTCAGTCTCCATTTTGTCTCATTTGTCAAACGGCAGACTGCAAAAGGAGCAAATGGCTTGAGAAAGTATCATTTGTAAGCGAAAGCCATGGTATTCACACACCACCTGTAGCGTACCACAGAGTTCTGCTCAGTTGCTACATCCAGCCGATCCAACGGAAGCAATCACACCAGTATATATAGGACATAAGACACAATCTGTGCTTTGCAGGCATGATTAAAACTCAATTAATCACAGAGCAACGATCACAAGGAGCATAGGGGTCTGTGGACGTGTGTGTGAGCAGGAGGGGTTGGGTGGGGGGATTACAGAGGTCATAGAGCCTCTGTCCCACTATGGTGGAGGCCAGAGTGCTGAGGCCGGCCAGTTGTCCACCCCACGTGACGGCTTTGTCTGTCCCCTTGTTTGACAATTATTTACTCTGCTGTTTAAGACAAGGATGAGGTCACCACACATACATCACTGACATGAAAACACTGGTTACCCATGTCCGGCCAACCCCCAATCTGACCTGTATGGACCCTCGCCACTCACATACACCCCAAACACTCGGGAGTAAAGGACGACAAGTCACACCAATCAAATGGTTGTCAGTCAAGTGCTGCTGCTGAATAAAACTTAATTTGAATAGGTGCTGCTACAGAGCTATACACTGTCTTTTCATATATGGGCAACATTGTGTTGTACATGTCCTATACATTGTCTCAGAACCATAAATCAGTACAGTTTAATTTGCTTGAAATCTAGATGAATGAGTAAATGGACATTATTAGTGTTTTTGTGTCATGTTAAAAACCTGGTTTGCTCAACACCAGGTCAGTATCTCTGATCAGAGTGGCCACACCGTACACACACAGGGTGCTTTGAATCCACCCAGTGTGAGTGGCTAAATGAAATGTAAATGTTAATGTAAATGGTTTTACATACATTTGTTTCCTGAGCCAGTCATCTCCTCTCTGTCACTACTTTTAGTATGCAATAAATGTGCTTCCCCTGTTATTACAGGGGGAGCTCGGTATTTGTGGCATCTGCCAGGCTTGTCTCTGGCCCCTTGAAGACAATGACATCAAAAATCCACTGTCCCCCTCCCCCTACAGCAGTGCAACCTGAAACTGCCTGAAGAGATGAGCAGTCATTAAATACTGCAGAGCTGACATAATGACAGGAAAGATAAAAGAGAGGAAACAAAAAAAGGCCAGACCAATTTTCATCCCATAATGCCTGCCCAACCCCCCCAGGCTCAGCCTGCCGCTCCTCATAAAAGACGCCAGGCCACAGATAGGGCACTGGTCAGCTACAACTTTGCTGCAGTGATATTCTGCTCTGACAACATTCACACAAGGCCACAGTATAATGCCCCCCCCCCCCCCCCTCCCAACTCTTTCTAACACCTCTGGAAACAATAAGCAGCCAACGCAGTGAAACTCCACTTCATACAATGATCATATTGTATGGAGTAATGTTATATCATCTATAGCACGCCCATTAACTCACTTATATGTACAATATGAATTAATTAATTAATTAATTAACCTATTATTAATTAATTAACAATTATATGTGTAATTCAATGGCTTATGTGCAATCCACTTTATTATATATAAGTTTCTATTCATTCATAATTGCTGCGTGTCAGTACCCTATGAACATGCTCCACAGCTAAATTTGGCAATGTGGTGTAGAGAACAACCATTCAAAGACATTTGCCTTTAAATAGACAGTAATAAAATCCCGACACATGATAGTCCTGCACCCTCCGCCCAGTGATCAAGCACAGATATGTCCTCTGACACTGCACACTCTTGTGCAACAAAGGCTTTTTATATCATCCTCAGGCAGTTGAGCTGTCTTTAACTTGCTATGTGCCAAGGTATGATGCTAAACCACATGTAGCTCAGCTTGGTTCTCAGTTGGCATTCCGGCGCTCTGTAACACTGTGCTGAGGCAATATTTACCTTCAAAAGAAAGTGCACTTGGCACACATCCAAAACTCTTGGGGTGGGGGCTCAAGGGGCTGCTTCTGTGTACTACATCCAACTTTCCCACCCAACAAAAATCCTCGTGCTCACCCGGCCAACCACCCACAGCCTCACAGCCTGCATAGCCTGACTCTGCTACCTGGATCAGAGCCAAGGCCCAGCCTGATTCAAGTGCCAACAGTGATTGAAAAGAGAGAGAGAGAGAGACACACACACACACACACACGCACACGCACACGCACACACACACACACACACACACACACACACACACACACACACACACACACACACACACACACACACACACACACACACAATGTGAGTGCAGAGGGAGAGAACTAGTGAGCGTGAACACATTACGCCTCAGCCTGGCTTGCTGCCAGGACTCACTTACGAGGATTTTTTGCCACAAAAGCCAATTGGCGGTCAACCCTCCGCTGAGATTTGAAGTGTTTCACAAAGATACAGCTGGAGAGGTTTGTCCAACAGTCAAGATTAAGCAGTCACTCACAGTAGGAGGCTAGACTGGGAAATCAAACAGAACACTCAAAGGGAGAGTGGTGTACAACATATTTTTTGTGTGACTGCATAAACATTTTAAATTAAAAGAAAGATTTTTAAGAGAGTGAGTTATTGAGAGAGGGGGGCATTGGCATTCTAGATGAGGTAATCCTGGTTTAATAAACACAAAAACACAAGATGGGGTTTGAAGACACAACTGGCAAAAGACCATAACAGGACCTAATGTAATAGGGAGGGAACTGTGTGACAAGGAGCCGAGGCAGGGCACTAACCTGTCTGAAGTGATCTTCAAACCCCCAGTCTGCCTGTCCATTAGGAGAGGTAGCTGAGTGAGGCCCGGCAGGAGACAGGCCCTCGTCAGGTTCCTGCTTCACTCTGATAGGGGGCGACGCAGCCCTCTGGGGGGCCGAAGCAGAGTAGCTGCCAAATGGACGGGAAGGGATGCGGGCGGCGCTTTGCTGCAAAGCGAGGGTCTGCTTGCGAAGGAACTCCAGACCACTGGCACTTCCCTCATCCTCATCACTGCCCTCGTCTCCTTCCATCATCTCATTGTCGTCATCCTCATCCCCCGAATCACGGCCTCTGTCCTCATCGTCCTCTCTTTCGGAGTCCACACTGCTCTGATTGGAAACCCGGGGAGGCAACCCGCCTCCTGGGATGACTCCGGCCAGGCTTTTGCCCATGAACGTGGCCCCAGAAGCCCGGGCGGCTGCCAGGATGGCCTGCTGGGCAGCAACCTGCTGGGCATACATGATATGGGCCTCTCGCAGCTTCCTCTCCTTGCGCTCCATTTCAAGTCGAGCCTGCTGTTGGCGCTGGAGTTGCTCCATCACTGCCTCCAGCTTCATCCCCCCTGTAGAGGTGCTCTGAGGAAAGGCCACACCAGGCTCTTGTGACATACTGGGCTGTGGGAGGAAGAGAAGGAGTTATGGATGACCTACCACAAACGGAAATCTAATTACCCCTTTATCTCATTATAGAGGATGGAGTCAGGCACATGCAGCACCCCCCTCCAACAAAAAAAATAGCATATCCTCACATGGTGAAATGTGGATAATTGTAATAAAAATCTACTAAATTATAACTCCTTGCATTCTATCACTATAGTCCACATTGGAACCAGAGGATCTTGATTACGTGCCACTGACGAAGTTGGAAAATCTGCAGCATCACAGTCATAAATCTGAACTTTATTTGCTCACATTGAAGGAGAAAATATGCAATGCTCCCTGGAAGAGTCAGCCCTCAACATTTACATCTAAACTAAAACAAACAACCGAGCATGTTTAAAAAAAAAACCGAAATGATCAATGACACAGTAACTAATGTCAAAAGGCTCATTACACAGGAAAGCATACATAAATGTTTCAAAAAAATTAAATTCTAATGGACACGTTGAAGGTTTAAGTGAGTCCACGCACATAGATCTGCGACACTATAATATTATAGGAACCGACTACAATAAACAAGAAATGATACAAAATGAAATAAGACATTTAAATTCAGTTGAAGTGTTTCTGTTAGTTGATCGAACAGAAAACAGAAGAACGCAGATTTGTGGACGGAACGCTCAACTACAGTAACTACTGTAAACCGGTCACTCGTGGAGCTAAAGCTGAACACCAGTAAACTGCTTCGAACCAGTCCAAAACTTCAGGGTTCGCTAAATGGAAAAAGAGGATAAACTGACTATTGGACAAGTTAACCCAAACAGAAGAGTCAAACCAGCTCAGCTCGAACTGAAAAAAGGAAAAGTACACCTTTTCCGCATTTGGCTGCTTGCCACATCCTCAAAAAGCGCAGATAACCTACGCGGAGCAGCAGGAATAAGTTGACGCACAAAACCGGCTGAACTAGCACGTTCATGTGTGAGAACACTCCGCCGTGTCGCTGCGAGGCTGAGGAAGAAACGTGAAGAAGAACCCACCATTTAGGTCGAGTGCGCTCAGCAAGTCTGTTCTGTCTCCTGTAGAAAACCTGACGTGAAGTTGAATGACTCTTCTCGCTCTCTACCCGAGTGACTACAGAGAGAGAGAGAGGGGAACCGAGACTCACCATTTGCGCCTTGCTACTGTTGGAGTTGTCCACCATCCCTCCTTCCTTTCCTTGGCTTGTATCCTCCTCCTTCTTCTTATCCTTCTTCCTCTTCTTCTTCTCGTCCTTCTCCTTCCCTCGTTCCTGACGCTCGTCTCGCACGCTTGTAAACACACGCACGCGCGCCCACGCAGGAGGAAGGGGGGGGGGGCGGCCGGGAGGCGGAGTGCACCCGCAGACTGCGACTGATCCGCGAGCGCAGAGACTCTCCAGTGGTTTCCTCCTTCTTCTTCTTCTTCGTCTCCTTCTTCTTCTTCGTGTCCTCCTCGCAGGGGATGTCTCGGCTCACTCTGCCTGTCTCCTGGCCCCGCGGACGCCTCCCTGCAGTTCTCGTTGAGCGGAACAGGCACCGACAGCAGAGCGGCCCGGTCTCATGTCTCTCGCAGCGCTGAGGTGACTCCCCTCACCAGTCGTGTTTCTCCCCCTCAGGTTGACACCCCCCGCACCAGCAGCAGTGGGCCCGCCCAGCGACAGCAACAAGTCCCAGTGGCCTCCTCACCTCTTCTTCATCCAATAGTTCCGCCCGATCCATTCAAACTCTTTAATTTGTTATTCTAGTCTTTGTGGCTGTGAGGGGCCTTCTACCCCACATGGTTAAGATGAAAAGCTAAAGAAAACCTAAACCTAAAGCAGTTTAAATAGTTTAAAGGTGTTTGAATTAGGTTCGAACTCACATACTACCAGATATGTTGACTACCTCAATATCTTAATCTATACATATACGTTATCATTGATATCCATCAGGGAATGTATATTTGTTTTAAAGACATATTTTATAACAGGAAGTGTGCTTTGTTTACCTCACTAAATTCTCCAACACTCACAGTATCGTGTCTTTCTGTGATTGCTGCACAACATGGCAGTGATCATGATGTAATGTTAAAAGGACATATAGTGCTGTAGTGTGATGGAAGGTGCCTCCTATCATGTCTCATTGGACCTGTATCGTAGCTCCATGCTGCCCCCTTAAGGTAGCAACAATTGCCACGTTCATAATTCACCCTACTCATTTGGAATGATGGAAACGCTTCATTGACCTATGATGACCTCTGCACACAGGCATCGATGAAAAAATGAATACTAAGGAATATAATAACAATAAAACACATGGGATTTTAGATAAGTGATTTTTTTTTAATAATGAACCAATGCACAGTACAATCAAATAAAAAAAGATTAGTGTTCACCATCATAAAATAACAAAATGAAGTTATTGCATTTAGCATTTAATAACACTTTATGCCATTATTGTCACAATGTTGTATAACAAGCAGATTGTCCCAATAGTTGCATAGTACAGGTAAGTCAAGTGTACATGCTACTGACCACTGGTGTTAATGTTAAGTGCAATATTTTAATGTACATGAAGAGCATCATGCAGATCCGGGCGCCGCGGGGGTTGATACACTTTTCATCACTGATTCTACACTTAGTGTAAGCGTGGAATCAGCCTTTATTCCTAAATGGCCTACATTACAACCACGGAGATAAAGTACATTGCTCATGTTACTGTTCTAACATTTTCAATGTCAGGCGTTTTCTTTGCAAAGACTTGATGGATTAGAGAGTTGTTCCTGACACTGCAGAGTACAGATCAAGGTTGCAGCTTTTTTCTAGCACACAATGTCAAACTCTTTCCAGTTTTAACCCTCAAGTGGTCAGCTACATCATTTCATAAGACAGTTAACCTCACAGCCTAAGACAGTGTGGTGCAAGTATAACAATGGTCACACATTTGTTGTGACTTAAATCCTCTATGCACTTCAACAGTTGTGCAATTTCCATTTTTTTATTTGTATATATTTTACTAATGCATGTGAAAGGCTGGTTGCACACTCACACACAAAGACATCCCCTGAAAAGTGAACACTGTCACTTGCTCTGCTCTGAAATTAAACATTTTCTGTTAATGCCCAGTTTCAAAATAAACCCCAATAGTTTAATATGACACAGGTTGTAACATGAGACAACAGATTGTTTTAAGTGGAAAAATAATATTATAAAGACGGCTATTTTAGGCACATATTTGTGTCTATTGTGTAAGAAACAAAAACAGACAGTAACACAAACTAAGAAGGATATGAATTATTGTTCATAAAGTTGTACATACTGTAAACAGAGGTACCCATTTACTTCCATTCTATGGTAATCTGGTTTTATTGTTTTGAACGTGAAACCTATTTGTTTTTATTGTAGTCAACAAATTAATATTAAAAAAATAAATAAAATATAACTCTGGTCTGGTGTCCACAAAGACACATTTCAGATTAATATCCCATCCATGATCTGATGTAACTCTTAAAATGCTACATATCAATCTTGGCAAAAAACAGCAACCTCTTCTTGACTTAATCTATGACAATTTGTTTTCTAAAGCAAAATCAAATAAACAAAAAACTTTTTAGAATTTAAACGTACACACATCTTACCACATACATATATGTCATACGGTGACTTTAACTGGAATCCTACTATTTGTAGTTTTTACGTCTATTTTGTAGCAGCTTATTTGGAAGATATTTTTTTCCTGGAATGAAACTTATTTATACAATATAGAGTCTGACTTAGCCCAAATATCAGTTGTTCTGTCAAAGCACTTCAGTAACTTATCTGCTTACATTTTCTGCCATTTAAACGTGTGTAACATTTTGGTTAAGTGTAGGTATTAATCCAACAATGGATATTTCACTTTGTAAGAGTATTGTACTCAAAGACAACATGTATCAATCATGAGTTGTTTTCATATTTTTGACACAAAGAGTCAGATCATAGGAAACTAGCAGAACAAACTAATCCTGGCTTTCGATTATCTGCGAGTGCCGGGTTTATTCTATTCTAACCTCTTAATAATAATAATAATAAATCTTTCAGCAAGTGAAAAATCGTATTATTATTATGAGAAATGAAGGAGTCAGTCCCAACACAACACATCCTATGTCGATTCAGTCTTCTGGTTAGATTGAAAATCATATTATTTCCGCTGTTATTTGATGTGGTTATTTTGTTCAAATAATATTAATAATAATAATGGTGGTCATCTCATTTTGGAATAAAAATCAAACAATATTTTTGAAGATAGAGACATAAAACAAATAATTACAAGTAGTCAGGTAATGTTAGGGGTGATTTGAGTTGCTTCAAATAGCAGTAAGTTAACATAACAAAAAAATCATATTCATTAAAACACAATACACTATGTCGTGCTTAAACCTGTTAACCAGAGGAAACAACGGTATCCAGAACTGCACTGGATCAACACAGACGTGTCCCAAATGATGAATTTCTCTCCCACTCAGTGGCATAGTAAAGGTTCCTGTAGGTTGATAAAAAAAAAAAATAGAAAAAAGCTAGAGCTTTGGGGTCACAGTGGATAAGGCTTGTTCTTACATCCATCTGCCACATCTTGTGGGTCGAGCGTTTCGGTGCACGCAGTCCTGCATCAACAGGAGTTTTGGCTTCAGGGCTGAAGGTCCTCAGGCAGCGCAGCGGGGGAGCTGGGTTAGAAAGAAGGCCTCAGGCACCAGTGACCTGAGACAGCAACTTGAACTGGAACCAGACCTCGCAGGGGTTTGAGTCAGGATAGCAGCATCACTGCATGGAGCAAGACGGGCCCTCAGAGCAGCAGCACATGGAGGAGCCCATGGCTTTGGGCGGAATCAGGTCCAGGTCCTCGTCATCAGGGATCTCGTCCAGGCGGTAGCCGTCCTGAAGCAGCTGCTTGCTTAAATCAGGGTGGACCTGGAGAGCAAAGGGAACCTCGGTGACACACAGTCATCGCAGAGTAACCTGGTTGAACCTGATCAACATCTCACTGAGGTCCATATGTTTACCGTCTCTGTTCTTTTGAATCAAACTTTGTTACAAAAGGTGTTTAGTCGCCAAATGAAGAAAATAACTCTCTGCGACTGAACCCAGCTGACTTCTGTTCAGGTTAGGTTACCAGTACGTCAAGTTATCTGGTGTTGTTAGCAAACTGGGTAGTAAACATCTGTCATCTATTGGTGTCTATGATTTTGAGCCTTCCCAGGCACCTTTAACACATATTGAGTGTGTTTGTTTTGGAATTATGCAAATTGTTCAGTTACTCAACTAAAATGTGAGATAACAGGTAAAACTGTATCTAAACTCGAGATGGAGTACACAACTCTAACCACATATCTAAGGTTAAGAAATAGCCTGAGGCCCATTTTTTCCCCATGCTCAGGTAACTCGGTATACATGATTCTTACTAAATGTATGAATGGATACAAACACAAACAAGATCGAACTCCAGCACTATCTGTTTCATGTACAGTTATACACATGATAACGTGTCTGTGCTGTTTTCTATTACTGGCCCATGTTAACCCCTTACTTATTAAATAAATGTAAATTTGCATAATTTTATGGTTCTCTGATCAGACAGAGGCCACAAAGACGAAAATGCAAAATTGAAAACACAGAGCCTTGATAGAAACACAAATTATCTTTGAACATGTTTAGGTAATAATAAATCTTGGCACAACCACACAGTTGTAGCCATCTGAATGCATCTGAAGAACGTGCCATGGGGCTGACTCACCTCCGCTGAAGAGTACCCGGAGGAATACTGCTCAAAATCGATCTCTTCATCACTGCACAGACAAGTAGGACAGGTTCTGTCATTCTGATGTAAAGAATTGAAATCTTTCGAAACATGTCCATCAACACAAACAACAAGGAAACTGCAACTCTGTCCTCTTTAACCTGCCTACACAAGTATCATAATAATAACCATTATTATAGAATAGAGAACAATAAAATCGATAGAATTATATAAATAAACAAATGGGAACAGTCAGTCTAAATAGGAACTCAATGTCCACCATTTGTAAAGGCTTTCATAAGATGAAAAGTTTTAAGGCAGCATTTAAAAGAAGCTAGAGAATTAATCCAACTTCAATGTGTGTAAATTCCACAACGTGGGGGCTCTAAAAGCAAATGCTGGGTTACCCTTTGTCTGGGAGTTATCAGCAGGGCTCCATCTGCAGATAGTTGTGGTCATGAGTGCACATACATACACGTAGAAGACACAGATGAAGCTGTCATGACAGTTTGTGGTTATAAGAGCCGACGTTTTCGTCAATGTGCTGTGAGCAAGATCTTGTGATGTTCGCAGCGGTATGAATACATTACTTCCTGCCTCTGCCAGCTGCACAACCTCTCACTTGAATATGAATCCTGCAGAGGAATTTATTTAATTTTTTTAACTCATCAGAGCGGAGAAGCTCCTGCTGTGTTTTGCATGTGTTTAAGACAAACTGCGGAGATAGTCCTGACCCGATTTTTCCAGAGATCCTCCGCAGAAAACGGCTTAAGATTCAATTGAATGTATAGTAGGTATTCACCAACAGTATCACACCTATGCTTGGTGTAATCTTACCTGTCTGAGTCCAGTGCAACCAGAGTGTCCTCAGAATGCTGACTCAAAGCAGCGTAGCCCTTGTTATATTTCACCGTCCTAAAAAGAGAGACAAAGAAAGTAAAAATTGCTGGAAAACAAGCGTCTCCTCCATTATGCTGACATGACATGACAACCAGCAGCTTCCTCTTAACCCCTCAGGCCTGTTCTCCTCACCTCTTGACTCCTTGTCTGGGCTGATGCGTCACCGGAGGTCCTAGTGAGAGGGCTTTCTTCTTCAGTGCTTTTCTTGCCATCTCCCTGTGTTTCTCTACAAATAATCAGAATAAGAGACATTTTTTGAAACTATAATGCAATTCCAGAGAACCCCTATATTATTAGTAAAGCCTCGAACAGTCCCGAAGTGTGTCACTGAAATTGAAAAAATATTCTCAGCTCAGTGTAGCACTCAACATTTATGATACTCCGCACACACACATTTCAAAACAAGAACAACGTCTTCTTTGTAAAGGTTTGACATCCACATATGATGGTTACACATCTAAACTGAGTTCATGATAAGGCTTTTTAGATTCTTTCTGCAGAAATTGGGAGGATTCAACACATTGAAGATACACATGCAAACTGAGACAATAATTTGGGTCTAACATCGGCTTTCAATGCACTGTATAATTTCGGGTTGGCGATATATATCGCGGCTTGTTCCATGTGAGATGTATTTAATGACTATCTCGAAGATCAAGTACAAATTGTCACGTGAATGTTTTAACCAGAAGTTCCACTTCATGCCTGTCTAACAGCAGACAGCTCACTCCCCCGCCCATCCAGAAAACTCGCATGAGTGCATGCACATTTTTGTATCAGGAGAGGAGGGAAGCGGAAAAAAGTGAAGAGCCCCACGGAGTTGACAAAGTTTAGAGATGGTTATGAAAGTGGTGTTCATATTCTTTGTGAACGTGGAACCGAACAAATCAGTGATGAAGGTGAACGCGAGTGTTGTTTACTACAGCGAGAGTGGACGCTTGTGTGTTTCTGAAGTTCTGAACTTGAAGTTTACATACACACAGACCCTGGGGCTCCACCCCCACTCACTCTGCTCCACAGTGAGATGAGAAGCGTGTTCAGGTGAAGCAGACGGTCCGTGACTTTGTTGAAGAACAGTTGAAAATCATCCACAGCTGCTCAATGATCAGAAGTCCCCGACATTTATATTTGACTCGAAACAAGGTCATTTACACCGCATTCAGTGACATCAGAAGGGCTAACGTCCGCTAGCTTAGCCACTTCCTGTGGATTTTTATTAATTTAACATTTGTACAGGGATTTAGAGGAGATTTCAAAATACCGAGATATATATTGTTTATTGCGATATAGCCTAAAAATATTGCGATATTTGTTTTAGGCCATATTGCCCATCCCTATGTATAATACATCCACGGTGTAAATGAGTATGTCTTGGTCTTTCCTGTTGTACTTCTCCCATGATCCAACACAACCTGAGAATCATGGAGTCGAACAAGTGATTTTGACCTCAATTAAACTTAATTTCAAGTCTTGATCCAATAACTACATTTGAAGAATCTTATGGGGATTTAGAAACAAGATTTTATTATTGTCTATTCGAATGCCTGCTGAATTGTGCACACCAACCCTCTAAGAGGTTTCTAATGCCAATTTCAGACATGCACTGACCTCCTGCAGAGGATTTGCTGCTATTTTGAAAGCTTCTTTGCACTGAATATCCTGCTGCGTTGTGCATGTGTGAAAGGAAAACTTTGGAGAAAGTCTGGACCCATTTGTCTGGAGTTTGTCTGAAAACTCCTAAAGACACTTAAAAAAGTAGCTACATAAGGGTCATATATCATGTATTTCAACGACAGTATTTTCTTAAAACTGATGAAAACTGGTTATAAAGTAATTTTTTTCAATTCAACAAACCTTTGGTATAAACTCAGCTCATTTTCACATTACCTTTCCCTTACACATTACTGAGCGTGAACAGGTTTTGAACAGAGACAAAGAAGACTGTGGAATTTGTCATGTGTCTTCATGCAACAAATCACTCAGAACTCACATGACAGATTCACACTGTGGTGACTCCCCATGCACAAAATCCAGCATTACTTCCTCAAGGGAGCAGAAAGTGTGTTATGAAGCTGCAATTAAATGTTGGAATCTGAGTCTGTAGTCAGTCAGTCAAGTGTAAGGGAGACATTTGTTGAGTTTACAGTAAAGCAGTGCATTGTGTTCAACATGACATAACGACATCAGGGCCATGAAATTGATGGAAGTAAGTTGTGAACGACATTATGAAAAGTTAAAAGCTTTTCCATGGAAACCCTGTGATGAGGGCGTCTGAGCCATTCAGTGTCATGCGACTCAGGTTCTGCTGGCCACACATTCAATTCTGACCCATTTTAAGCAACGTAAGACAATATTCACCACAGCTGAATTCATAAAAACAATAATAACAATGCATTATAGGATAGGATGAGTCAAGAAACTGCTTACGTAGTTTGAGGTGGATGGCTGGAACTCTGGACATGATGTAAGGTCCTCTCTTCTCCAGAGGCCTGATGCCTCCATCGGCCACCTTAGGTCTTGCTCCACCACTGGGCCCCTTGGGTTGCAGAAATTAAAGAAACATCTGTAGCTTATGTTCACTTACAGAAGCCAAGTCACCGACTCCGTGTGTAATCTAAATGACAGGACCACAACTCTTTGTTTTAAATCAACAACAATTTGTGATCTTTCACATCCAGCTCAAGTCGGTCTCCAGTAGTAAACAACAACATTTCCGCTGCCACATGCACTTATGAAAATAGAAAACTCCAGGCAGGGTGACAGAGACAACAATGTTAAACATGTCACTCCATATATAATTAATAATCCAAACTTCGCTTTAGTGTAACAGTCAAATATTGAGTGGGCACGCCTTATCTGAGGAGCTGTCAAAACCACAATCACAGGCGAGGCTGGTCAGTCTGTGAGTGGAGGCTAGCGTTAGCCGGGCTAGCTGGCGTGTTAGCTGACTTTACCGACTGAACTTGTGGCTGCGGCTCCAGCAGAGGGTCCTTCTCCGGCTCCTCCATGATGTCGTTCATCATGGTTGTGTTACTGTCCCCGTCTGCAGCAACACACCGCCATGACGACACAGCTCCCACCGCCGGGACACCTCAGGGACACCTCCTCCGCCTCCTCTTTGGGATCTTCTTCTTTGGGATTTCCTCCTTCTTTCCTCTGTTCTTCTTCTTTGGTGTCCCACCTTCATTCTTCTTTTGTATTCAGTGGGAGTAAGAGAACAGACTCAGAGGCGCGTTATCGCCACCGTCTGGACTGTACACCCACCCACACAGGCATATAGTTATTTTTCAAAAACATACATGTTGCCTGTGGTTTTTCCCATTAGATCAGACAACTAAAAGCCAAGGGACAACTAATTTATATCAATAAATGTCTCACAATGTAATAATATAGGTTCCACTCTTTCTTGTCCATGCTTTTTTTTGCCTGTTTTATTTTTTGTATGGCTATTCTCAGATGAACAATGATCTTTTCATACTTTGTTTCCTGCTCTGCAACTTCCCAGCATGTCCTGGTGTATAATGTCAATGTCTCTCAGTTTCATTGTCATCCTATCATTCACGCCATGTTGACTGAGCATAGATCCTGATAAATGTCTTGGCTTGTTTTTATTTTTTTGTGTTTGTGTTTAACTGCTCAGTGTGTCCACAGCTCATTTCCCTAAATACCAATATGAGTCACAACCCAAAGAAAGGGTTTAACTATACCATTACCTTCCATCTTGTACATTATAAGGAATATTTCTGTGGTAATATCTGTCATAAATTATCTACCAGATTTAATGCTTGTAAGTGCAGGATCGCTCTCAGATCTGATTTGTAATACATCTAACTTGGGGTTTGTTTCTGCTGCTGTATAGACCTCGACCAATACTGGAATCCTGGGTCATATGGCAATCCTGAAAACAATTTAAATACATGTGCTGATGGTTTACATATTTAATATGTAATGTAGGCTGGCAGGTTATTGTCCATCTGTGGTAGTAATAGGTTTTACCCTGGGAGATGAACTATATGGAAAAAAGCTAAATTTGGTACAAAGCATATTTGTAGAGATATAGGTTTGTACTTTTACCATTTCTAAATTACACCAAATCCTCTTATGCATTTTGTTCTAAAAAAGTGTTCATGTCAGGACATGCAGGACAATATGCTGATATGTTTAAATGTGATTTGTCAATATCATATATATAAATAATATATTTTACCAGTCGACTGAAAACCAGGCTCTTCTGCTGACATGTAGGCTTCACATTCCTAGTTAAAGACAAATCTCATGAGTGATCGGTGCAGATTCTTTTACTTCATCTCCATTCCTGTTCTGACAGTTTGTCGATGACCTCTTCACATTTGTATTTTACACAAACCTTTCACACGAACACAACTTTGTGTTTCTGCTTAGTATTACCAAATCCCTTTTCTCTTTCCCATTTTCAACGTCAGCTATTGCAGCTTGCATTTCCTTATTGACATAAGAAATACAGCAGCATACAGAGCAAACAGTAGAGGCAAAGTCCTTAAGATGTCATTGTTAAAACTTGGCATAGTTAAGAAGCTGAAATAGGATTTCCCTGTTTGACCTTTAGTTGTTTTAAATTTTGTCATGTTGTGTTTCTGTCTGTAACTCTGTTTGTACCTGTGCTGCTGAATGTCTTGATCAGATTTCCCTTTAAAAGATTTTAATATATTATTTGGTCATATACAAGGGTAAAACATTGGACAGTGAGTGTTGACACTGAGTCACAACTGACAAGTATTTTAGTTGCTATTACATCCTGCACTCACTCCAATAACAACAAAACTGCTAATAACTCAACGTTATGCCAGCAGGTGAAGCAGAGATGTAATTACTGACAACAACAGTAGCTCTAGTCCATTGTAAGCCCCGGCACTCAAAGCATATTAAATGTAACACAACCATCAATAATTCAGGCTGCTTTAACAAAAATGACACGGCGTATAGAATAAGAAGAACAATTTAGAGAAAAGGAAAACTGACACATTATAAAATTATTGTTTTTCTTTATTAGGTCCACCATTTTGTACACAACAGGACAGCATGGATTTAATCAACAATATAGACATTTTTGACAGGAGATAATCAGGATCTCTTTATACATCACATGACCTGAGGAAGGAGGAACAAAGCATTAATTCAGCTGCAAGCAAATGATATCCAATATTACCTCTAATCTAATTTCATGAGTCAGATAGGGCCAGCATAGGTATACAGCACTGGAGAGCATCACTACTTCCGGGTCTACAAGTTACTTACTGTATCTTTCCAAAAGCATAATCACCTTCCCAAGTTAATAGTTCAATATAGTTCAGTCTCACCTTGACAGTCTATAACTTATCAATGCCAAGCTCTTCTGGTGTTGAGATGCCGAGTTCTGTTAGGGTGGGGGTGAGCTCCTGGATCAGGTAGGGATAGATGTCTTTGCAGGGGCCTGCTTTGTTCTGCAAAACACAAACACAAATTCACACACAAAATCAACAAAACACGTGACGCATTTTGTCACCGGCAAAATATGCATTCTGGATGGTGAGTAGTTGAGTTATTAGTATCAGACAATTCACTATCACAATTTACAATTATTGTTTAAAACATATTTTATACATCTGGTCCTGGGACTGCCATCAGTTTCAGCTCTCTGCTGAAGAAAAATGTATGGCTGACCCTAAGTGAGCCCAAAAAGGAAGAAGAATTCACCTTGACAGCCTCAAGGATGCGGACGGCACTGGCCAGGTCATTCAGTCTTCGACAAGCTCGCAGTGCTGAATCCAAGACTTTGGGCTCAGGCACCAGGTCATACCCAATCAGGGTGTTCATGCCTTTAGGTTGAAAGTATTGGAAAATGCCAAGATTAGTTCACAGAAGCACAAACATATTAAAATTGCCATATTACCAATTGGAACCATAACTTTGAGTGAACGAAGTAAATGATAAATAAACACGTAATCAGAACACGATGAACATCAGCCATGCACAGTCACCTTTCCTCAGTTCCCAGCCATCGATGTCGGGTTTGCTGAAGTAGGTGACCCAGCGGGCATCAAACTCCTCGTCTGTTTCCACCTTAGCATGGGAGTAACATCTGGAGGCCAGTGGGGCTGGAAATCATGAAGTAGAAATAGAGACTATGAAATGTTGAATCCTAATTATTATCATTTATACATATGGTTATAAATAGGGTCAAATGTTATTCCAAAGTTAGTAGACTATTCATGTGTTTTGACAATAACAGAGATTTCAAAAGAAAGAAGTACAAATTTTGAATAAACTCAATGTATCGAAAAATATATTCAGTAACGTTACACACATTGTTTCAGATCAGTGAAGGCAACATTTAACTTTGACAATATGGCATTGAGTGTGACTTAAAGATAAAACTATTCTTTCTATAAACGTCTAAGGCTGATCTTTAAAGAGAAAAATAAAATACTGCAGGTAACACTTCTATTAAATACAGAACAGATTGTGTCTTTACAGAAACCAGGAGTTATAACGGTACTTGTTCAGTGCTTCGAGGAACCATGATATCATATTAAATTCAGCTGTGAAGGCATGTGCACACATATCCACATCACATACACAAATCCTTTGCTTATATAACGTCTTTGTATTTGCTTTAATATACTGATCGTGTTATTATCAATTCAATAACTCTCATAAGGAGTCCTATCATTTTCTGAATGACATTTTTTAATATTACTTAGGTGGCGGCTTTAAAAAGGCTTACTGGGTTTTCTGCCTCTCCCTGCACTGCGTGTTATTTTCATTGCCATTTCTGTCTATGTACTCCTGTTTTGTTCTAATAAATAACTTACAAAAAAATACAAATAATAAAATCAAGCAGCATCTTTAGATACATGGTCGATCCGGTTGGTGGATGTGTGTCTGTTAACGCGTTGTACATGATAGAGGACAAACTAAACTTGACTTAGTGCATGTGACCTCCACAACACAACGATTTAAAAATATTAAACCCACATTAGGAAGCAATTACAGAAAGCATAACATTGTTATTGCCCATAACTTGTCTCAGCCAACAGAAAAATAACAAATAGCAAGACATCCCAGGATGCATCTAACTATAGACTGGCATAATCCTAACTTCACATTTATCACATAACACATCTATTAAATCTTGTCAGTATGGACTCATCTGATTCGTGTCACCATCACTAGAGTACACACGCTCCCCCGGCAGTAACATCAGTGGTTCAACCTGTGAAAGTACATATATATATAACACTGTAGCTAACATGGTCAGAGGTGGTTATTAACGTGTTGTTATCTGCTTCCTGTGAACTGCTGCAGCCGCTGACACTCAGGCACGATCCCAGAGGGGTCATCACAAGGTCGAGGCTTCTCAGCTCCAATCAGAGTCAAGACTCCTCGGTTAAAATACTCCAGGAGATGCGACGAGTCATGAGAACACTCCGGTCCGGTCCACGAGGATCTCTCCTCATGAGAACACCTCAATGTCACCCTGCGCTAGCTTCCACCCACACACACACACAAGCTAAGCGGCTAGCCGGCTAAGTCAAATCAAGTCCTCTTCCTAACATCGGTTATTAGTTTCAACTCCATGAGTGAAGCGGACAGTCCCACCTGAGTAGCAGGGTCGTGACCGAGCCACGGTCCGGCTCCCGGCGGCGGACAGACGGAACACGGCTCGGAACATGGTGCCGCTGTGGATGCTAACAGTCCCGGTGCTAACAGTCCCGGTGCTAACGAGGGCGAATCAGGACGGACAAGCACGACACGCCGTCATGTGACTACCGGAGAGAGCCGAAGCCTTTTACGTCCGAGCTGCTGATTGGTCCATTTTCCGAAACGGTGGTGGGTGAGTGTAGGTTGGTTGTTTATGATTGTTTTTATATACAGTCTACACACCACACACATATATATATACTATTTATTTATATATAGTATATATATATAGTATATAACCTGTGGTTGTTGCAAAGTTTCTACAGCATTATCATATTATAGCGAGATATAAACTGTTTACATTTAAATACTAACTATATTATTATTATTATTATTATTATTATTATTTGTATTATTATCAATATCAGCTGGAGTCCTTAATGCTCTGATCTTGACGTGTGGTTAACTTCAGTCAGGGTTTGAGGGTCTAATGAAAGAATCTATCAAGTCGCATGAGAAGATGTGTTTTGGGGTCAGGTCACTTCATGACACATTCTTAATTTACCAACGCTCAATAATTGAATTACATCATTGCCAGAAAGATTTATGGAGAAATTGGTTTGTTACTTCCCAAGACTAAATGGCCCTCCTTTGGGCAGCAGCTACTTTTGTGCTGTTTCAATTTTAACTTGAATAAGTAAATAACTATGAAAGTTATTTGAAATTGGGTTGGGACAGTGCTCATCAACCAACAGATAAAACACCGTAATGAGCCAGTATTATCATCAGTTATCAACCTATCTCATATAATTGCAAATACTTATGGATAATTGATATGCATTATATATATACCATCCAAACTACATGTACAACAAATCCATGATTAGAACATCACATCTGATAAATAAAACAAGCAAAAAACCTACTACTCAAACAAGGCATCTATTAGAAAGATGTAAAAAAAAAATATATTAGCTTCTTGTATGAGGCCACACCCTGAAATATTTCTACTTATGCAAATGCGGAGCTTTCTTCATTAGAACATCACCCCCTGGGATTAAACTACCAATTATTTTCAAATTCCACTCTCCCAGTTTGGGACCTTCTGCTATTTGCTCATCCAGTGCTCCACACGACAATAGACACCAGCTGTCATAGGCTTTTTTGTATTACTCTGCATGATGAATAAACTAATTTTCATTTGTTAAATAGAAGGAGAATCTCTTCTTCGGCATCATCAGCTGGATAAGTAAAAAAATGCAATTTTAAAGACGTGAGGCACCAGCAGGGGGAGCTCCTGGTTCAAACCAGAGATTTTAGTGCTCAGTTAACAGGAAAACAAATTTGTTTGATTTATTTATCCATTTCAAATAACTATTAAAGCAAGTGCATGTGAGGAGAAGATCGGATCATTTCAAAACGCTATCATTTTAGCAGAAACATGTTTATGTATTTAATAAACCAAAAAACAACCATGTATGGGTTTTAAATGTTGATGGATGTTAACAATCAACCATTTACTTTTATTGATTGAACATGCACACACCACAAATATATAGTGGAGCAGGGAAACGGATGTAAGCAAGGTATAGTGGATTACGCTGTGTATCGGCTGTTGATTCAACTTGAAGTGTGTGTGCGAGTGTGGGTGTTCCTCGTCACATGGTAAACTCTAATCCGTCCTAAGCCCACGGCACCACAGTAGATATCCATTAGTGTAATATGCTGCTGCATGTCTTTCCCTCTCTGTCTCTTCCTCTCTTTCTCTCTGCAATCTTATATTTTCCTCCATGCTAGATACAGAAAGGTGCTTGAAATATATGTTGACGTTGCTTGTTTTAGACATTTAGTTCGAAGTACCTTTAAAACCAGTGGTCAGGATAAGCCCTCTGACCTCTGACCTCGCTGTGGAGCCGCACAGGAGAGCACACTTTCTCTTGCATTGGGTGAATCCAGTAGGTTGTATCATCACATTGCATTTATGTTCCCTTGAGCTGTGAACATATTATTAATCACCTAAAAAAGGCCTTTGTAAACTTCAATATCTGAATTAATGTGTATACAGGTTAAATATGTGAGTAAGTGCATTAGAACAGCTCATCTGGTTAGTTTAGCTCTTCAGTTGTAATTGCAGTTCAAAGTAACCATAGTAATCCAACATGAAAAACATTCTCTCACAATATGAAATCCGTGTTCTAGTGTCATAAAAATACAAAGGACGCTCAGTTTGTTTTCTACATTTATGATGGTTTGGTTTATTTTACAGTGATGGTCACAGTCTGGAAAGGTAAAGAGACATGAAACAAAAAGAGTGGCACGATTGAAGATAAATAAGGGCCTCTCCTCGGCCTGGCCTACATATGTAGCATGCAGTTGCCATGTTAGGATATTTCTGGTTTGTATATATGAAATATTCAGTGTCTTCTAGCCGTGAATGGACATGCATTACACATTTAACGCACTACTTGAAGTTGCTCGGGTTGACACATGGGTAAAGCGGTCTGGCCTGGTATGTGAATAGGTAGAAATATGGGGGATCGATTGCTGTTGAACTATGATCCCTAGCAACGCTCCATCTCCTTTTCATCATCAATCACTATGTTAGCTTTTCTTATTAATGTCCAATATTTGTCAGATGGTTAAGACCTCCTCATAATGAGACAAAACACAAATGCAGTTTTTCAGCCATACATTGAGCCTTAAGATACGTATATGAATTTTTGTGAATTACAACATATTGATTAAAAGCTCATAACTTGCTTTTGAATGGTTAGATTTAGCTCCCTGAGGAAAACGTACATACTATACAATCTATGGCCTCAAATTGTTTTAATACTGCTCCATCAATAGGGTTGACACGATACTGGTTGCTCCAACAGTCACATTTTCATCCAAGAGGCTCAAATACTTAGAAATACCTTGGTCTACTATGTTCTTAAGATCCAAGCAGCTCCATATGTACATTAAATATCTGTATTTAAATAGTGGTCTTGGTTATAAACATGTGCAGGTTTCATGTCCATTATATTAACGACAAATTTCTTTGGCCCTATCATGTATCATCACATCATAACTGATGAATACACAGTGTGTCTTACATTGACGACACCAGAATTCTGACAGAGGGGTGAGGACATGTTGTACATATAGTTTATATTACACACAGGCTTAGAAAAAAGAGCGATGAAGACAGCAGGACACGTGATCTAGAATCAATGAAGCCATAGAAGAACCATTGGTACAGTGTAGAGAGAGTTTGAGTGGATGTTAAGTGACAGCACTATTATTTCTTAACAAACATAAAAGAGTGACAACACAGAACAACACTAATTAGAAGGGGGGGGGGCTGAGGGAGGTGACGGGCAGGGATGAGAGGAATGAGGGCTGAGGAATGTATGATATGTGTACATGTGCAAACTTCTACAAGTATCACAATAAAAGCATGATTTACACAGCGCCTGCTGTTGAGCCAAGGAAGTGGGCGCCATTGGTGATGGGTGCTGGAAGGGGTTTTGGTTGATGTTGTTGTTTCAGGGTTTCTGGGGTTGGAAGAGGGATGAAAGCACTTTTTCGCCGCAGTTTAGCCACTGCCCAACATCTTCGTCGCACGCTGGTTGGCCTCGTCAATCCTGGTCTTGTTGGAATCGGCCTGAAAGGAGAAACACGACAGGTTTTGAAACAGTTCAGGTAACAGTTGTAAAGCCAGTGCTGAATGGTGGAGGTGGGAGTAAGGTTAATAAAGAGGCACATGCTGAACTAATGGACGATGGATGAATAAATTATTCTCCATTATTGTGTCAAACGCATGCTTAATCTGCTCAGAACCAGCAAAGCTCTTACCGCTGCTACATATTCTAATGCTCAGCATGCTAAATATCAGCTAAATGCTATAATGTGCCCACTATATTAGCTACATTGTTTTCTCAGTTGTTAGCCTTTCATTTACTCACATTACCAGCCCCCTCTCCCCTAAGTCTCCTCCCGGGCGGCAGCCTGCTGCAGTCTGTCTGTCGTTTTTTTTTTGTTTTTTTTAACTTTATTCTTGAATAAGAATGTGTTTTTTCAACAATTTCCTTATGGATTATTAAAGCCTATCATGTCTTATAGTATACTCAAAATATAGTGTTGGCTTGTATCCACCAATAACCATGAATTTAAAATTATCTGTTATTCTTCCGTTCAGTGGTCGATACATGTAGTGCGCCTTGCACAGTACCTTCTCCATGATCCTGTCAACCTGGCGATTCTGCGTGTCAATTTCCTGACCCATGTCCAGGGCCATGTGACGCAGATTACCGATGATGCCGCCCACCTGCTCCAGGTTCTCGTCCATCTCGTTCTCCCGGGCATCATCTGTTACCCTGGTGCACATAGGAGGAGGAAGTGGGATTAATTATTGGCCAGTGTTGTACAGCAACTGTACAGTACAATATGGACTAAAAAAGTTCTATATATATATAGTAGGATAGAACTTTTTCTAAGATTGAAAATGCTTGAGTTATGTATTGTAGTCAGGACCCCTTCAGTGTGTCACAAAAATCACCAACATTTACAGAAATTTGTCCTAAATGTTGTTGGAATTATCTACAATAATTGCTATCTTTAGATAATTGTAGCCCTTTTGAACGTGCTTTGATTTGATGGTCACAAACAAAAAGTTTGGAAACTTGGGGAATAACATTCAATAGTTAACATGTGCAAATATTTTGCTCTTGTTTTTCTAAATATGATTCATGGCTACTTATTGCTGCAGACTGAGCTGAATGCATCCCGGTGACTCTGAGGATTCCTTCAGCCTGTCAAGGTCTTAACATCATTATTGATTCGATTTTTATTGATGCTTTGTTCCTGCAGCTAACAGTAGGAAAGTGACTGATATGTTGTCCATAATAATAATATATCATCATATTATAGAATAATATACAATAATGGTGAATGATTTGTTTTACTTTGAAGGTCTAAATCTTATTAGGGAAAAGCCTCATATAGCACTGTAGCTGTAAACTATCACACACTCAAATACGCGCAAACACAAGCACACAGAAAGACATAAGCATGCTAGCTACACACGCAAACCCACACCTACACACACAGAGTAAACTTACCTGCGGATGAAGCCCCCACTGATGGCCATCTGTTCACGCTCATCCACCACTCGAGCCCCAGGCTGGCTGTTAACCACACCATCCTGGTTCGCTCCCCAGGCCTGGCCACCGCCCTTAATCCTGCCACACACACATTTCAGTCAGGGCCAGTGAAACTGTTGTCTTGTGTATTTGTGTGTATGTGTGTGTGTGTGTAGATGTATTTGTTTGTGTACATGAATGTGTGTGCACTTGTTTAACTGTTTGAATGTAACCAAGACTAGGTGCACTGTGGGTGTATGTTTAAGTGGACATCGGCCACAGTGTGTGCCATGTGTATGTGCAGTGAAGTGTTACTGTGTGTGTCTATAGAAGTGCCTGTTTTCTAGCGACTTACTATGAAAACATATACATGAATATATGTTTAGAATGCATTGTATAGTACGGTTTCAAGCCAATCAGCCTACGAAAAAGCAACATGGCACGTTTGATAAAAGTCATATACATGCATTTGCAGTCAGTTAGTAAATAATTGATCTCTCATGCAGATCAATTGAATCTGAGCACAATAAGCTCACATGTGGCTTGTGTTAAAAAGTGATCGAGACTCAGAAAACTCTCCCACAAGCACATAGAGAGGCACAAACACAGAACACAGTGACCAGAAGAGACACAAACACACGCACATGCAGTACATGTAAACATGCAGAGTGAGAGCACATGCAAGGCAGAGGCATTGACACGGGGAAGGGAAACATGTAGAGAGGGACAAGTTCAGATACATGTTGTATCTGTTAAAAGAAAACCAAACAGTTAGATCCACTGTGGAGAACCAACCCCAAAAATAAAAATGTAATAATGTGATCATTTTACATGCAGGAATTTAACACAGTATCATTGATCAGCCCTTCATTTCATTTCTGGATGCAAATTAGGATAACACACATACAGTCAAATAGTTGATGTAATTCTTAGCATTTGTTTTGTTATGCATGGAGTGCCTTATGGATGGAAGTCCCCATTGAGAATAATTTAACATTTTTAAAAACATAATTTGCACACATGCAACATTGTTGTCTTGAGGCAGTAAATCACACCCATCAGACCCTCCAGACAGTTTATAACAACAAGCAAGAATTATTTTTTCCTCTGCTATTTGACCCAGGGCTGCAGTATAAAGAGTCTGGCTCAGATGATGCACATGACATAACCACAGGATTACATGACGAGTGGCTGATGACGGGGAGGACCAGAGAGCTATAGAATAGACAAGATCTGAACCCAAAAACCACCACATGTGGAAACAGGACCCAAACAAATCAAATGGAGGCAGGGAATCCCGAATATTAACTTCATACAGTAAACAAAAGTTTTAAAAACAGGTAGTTTCTATAAAAACATACACCACCTCTTATAAAATGACTGCTGTGATGCAAATAAAGCAGATTAGTCACATGTGTTACATGTCAAGATCCTGCTCAGCCCTGTTTTGGAGAAAAGAATCATCTGTTGTTAAAATATCTGTTGATGATATTTATTCTCCATGGACATATTAACTGTAGTAACACAGAGAAGGCAAAGAAAAAGTATTACAAAAATGTACCATTCAAGGTCACATCTTACATATCTTACACTTGTGTTTTCTATAGCTCTGAGAGAGAGTGCATGTATAGGTCCCAGAGTGTAGTGAGCTCAGACATGACTCGGTGGCCATAGTTTGGCTGTTTAGGCCCAGAGAACAGATCATGCACGAGTTTGGCAAAACCATGCGTTTGAAATCCATCGAGTGTTCGAATAAAAATAGTTTGCCTGACTCATGCATGATATTTCATTATGAAGGACAGTCCTGAGGGAGGAGAGGGAACAGCCAACTCAAGCATCTTTAGTTCGACATTTAGTAGCTGTCATTGTTTTAAATGTATCTTCAGTGTGCGTTTTTTTATTTTTAAGTTATTTAGCTTGACTTTTAATAAGTTGCATGACCTTCACAATACCCTTATATATATAAAAAGCTTATATAAATATATATATATATATAAACGATGTATAAAAATATACATTCAAGATTAAAAATAAAAAAATCAACTTAACGGTTCAGTGTGAAGAATTTAGTAATATCTACTGGTGAAGTTGCATGACTACCTCTCACCTCACATGAAAGAGAGCCTGTGGTAGCCTTCAGTTGTCATACAAACTCAAAAGGTGTATAGTTTGTCCAGTCTGGGCTACTGTCAGAAAAAATGGCAGCTTCTTTAGAGAGGACCCGCTTCCGATTTAAAAATAAAGTAATTCAATATAAGGGGTCCATTCTAAGGTAAAGAAAACAACAATTATTACAATTTAGATGAAACACACTATGAAAACAGCACTGGGATTATTTTATCTTCAATAATTGCCAAGAGGTCTCTTTCACCTAAATCTTACACACTGAACCTTTAAGAAATACATCATTAGTTAAGCATTTTAAGATATATGCTTTATATGCTCTTGTAGCTTGATGAGAAGATACCACTCTCATATTTGTGCACTAAATATGAAGCTCAAACCAGCAGACAGTAAGCTCAACAAATAATCTGAAAAGAAGAGAAAATAAATATAATACTGGATAATTTTCTTACATATTCTTACTCAGCTTTTTTTTAATTTTATATATTGTATTATAACTCACTTTTATTTTATACTCTTACCTATGTTATTTATATCTATTTAATGTTATTGTCTTGGCCTGTATATATTTATATTGTTGGCTGCAGCGACTGTAATGAAATCCATATTCCCTTTGGGATCAATAAAGTATTTCTGATTGTGAAACAGCTAACATGACACTGTTCACAGATTTATGAAAATCCATCAAAACAGCACTAAAAAACATCTTACACATCTTGTTGAACTCATAGACAGAGGTGTAGGCCTAGAGATTTGTTTTTGAAACATTTTAAAAATGTATTTTCGAGATGATGGTAGGTGGATTTTGTTAGCTTAGGCTAGCTTTATGACCTGTTGTCAATCTGCAGGTATGTGCTAAGCTAACTGTCTCCTAGATCCGCCTACATATTGGCCATGTAGACATGAAAGTGGTATTGATCTCCTCATGCAGCTCGAAAACAAGTAATTTCCAAAATATTTAATTTAAAATCAGGTACCTTACTTTTAATTTATTGCAATCAATTATTTAATATGAAACATAAAAAAGCAACATCCATAAAATTTCCAAATGGCCGCAAAATGTGGTAAAGAAGGCAGCTGGTTCATTTCTCCTTTGGTCGGACTCAGCATGATGCATCACGCTGCAGGGTGTTAGGGTGGGGGCCTGGGTGGGGTTTAGGGGAATGATGGGTGTTGGTGTAAGATCCCTGCTGATCCTGCTACCTGCCGGAAGAGAATCTCTCATCCAATGTGGAATGAAGGGCTTTTGAGGACAGACACAGCCTCGGAGGCCACAGAGCAAATAAAGTGGCATCGGCCCTGTTGTGGATGTGTGTAGTGTTCATGCATGCACGCTATATTTAACTCAATCAGTCTCCCCTTAAGCAAACAAAACCCCACACGTGCATGCAGTGCTGGTGCCTGTACAGAGAGTGTGTTGTCGTGGCTATGGGCCTGACTGCTCACACCACAGGTCACCATGCTATATTCACCAGAAGCAGGCAGACGGAGAGAGAGAGAGGCAGGTATAGGCAGGCACTGAAACACATGCAGTCGGGCGACACAGGCAGCACCTACTTGTTACAGGGACATGAACATAGACCACAGAATTGTCCTAGATTGTTCAAATTCTTTTCTGCATCCTTCATGTCCTTATTGATTTGGTCCATCCCCTCCTCGATGCGCTCCAGTTGTTCTGATTACCAACACATTGTCATTTTTCCAGCAAAAGTATGAAAGCACGTGAGAAGAGAAGAGAGAGTAGGAGTTCGTGGGTGGAGGGAAGGAGGGAAGGGGGAGTAGAGAGGGGGGGGAGACAAAGGAGAAGAGACAAAAAAAGACATTGACTGTGACAAGAGAGACATCAGACATCACCACCACCATCACCACCACCAGCACTGGACAGGCAAGAGCGCACAGCTCCCGGCCGGTACCTACTTTTTAATACATGGGCATATCAGACCACAGCATTGTCCTATATCTTTTAACTGTTTCTCGGCATCCTTCAGGTCTGCGTTCACCTTGTTCATGCCCTCCTCCACACGATCAAGTTGTTCTGGTAGGGACAAAGGCATGAGAGCAGTGAAATAAAGTTGACTGGTTGCTTTTTGGCGCTCTACGCTACAGGCAAGGTGTTTTGGCTAGAGGCAGAGGGCAAAGCAGGCAACAAGCATGAAGATTACCTATAAACCAAATGATTCCTTCATCTATTGCTTTGCATGTGTTTTTTCCCTCATGATTCTATGTTTTTGTTTCCTACCTCCATCCAGATGAACATAATTGTTTTCTGAGTAAATGTTTCATCTGAGTGGTAGTGGCAGCATGCTTCCTCCAGCTGCATCTGCACATGAAGTTGATGTTATCTTTGCCACTATGACTGAATACGACTGCACATCGATGAAAGCAGAGATGAATGTCAGAGAGAGTGAAAGACAAGGCTGTGATGATGTTCAGTCACATCACCAAGATTCTGAGGTTAACCGGAAACTAACCCATTTCAAATGAGACAGGGTTTTTAAAGAAGAAAGGGAAATATGGAATAAACAAGTCCTAAAATGAACATGGCATTCACGGCATCATTCAGGCACGTGAAGCCGTGCACGTTTCCTCCCTCAGGTGATCAAGAGGTTCAGAGAGGTTAGAGAGCCACGAAGAGGCTTTGATTCAAGGTCATGTCCTCTCCGTGGCTTTTTAATGGTCACAGGGCAGCGTAGCAATAATTTCCATCAGTGCAAAGCGCCACTTTGTCTTCCAGAGGAAACTCGTCACACATGAGGGATAGGTTTAGCTAATGCATCACAGTAGATCATTGTTTGAACTCATCAGCAACATCCGGTAAGTGGCCACCTTGGCATCAGTGACAGCATGCAACTAAGTGCATTTACTTAAAAACTACTTCAGGTACTCTACCTATATTTATCTAAATATAGTATTTAAATTTAATTATACTACATTTATCATCCTTCAGAAGTCAGTGCCAAACTTTGTACTCCACTGAACTTATCTGCAGCTGCAGTTTCCATTTACTTTTCTCCCTATGTTATAAAAAGTGATAAATAATTCCTGGATCTGCCCCCTGATCTGTATCCGCACCAAAATGTAATTCTCCCCTGACCCATACCTCATCCTGCACATATATACTCAGGTGTTTTTACTTATTTTAACAGATCCAACTCATTTGATCTGGAAGACAATATTAAAATAGGTTATATAATTTCATACTGATGCCCACTTCAATTGACAGGGGGCTGACACATCAGCTACAAAACAAGGGACTGGAAAACTACATGTTCCTTACTAAACATCTGTTCCATCTGATACATCCTACATTTTTTTTTACATCTGAACAAATAAATGGCCTCAATGTTTCATAAAGACAACTATATAAGTGGGAAAAGTTACTACAGGGGGACTGCGCTAGAGAGAGAAAGTGAGAGAGAGGCATTGTTTATCTCTGCAGGATAGCTGAAAGGCCAGACTTAACCTGTCTCCTCCCCTCGTCTGAAGATTATCATGTAAGGGCCTCCCCTCCTCTCTCCTTATCTCCTCTCCTCTCCTCTCCTCTCCTCTCCTCTCCTCTCCTCTCCTCTCCTCTCCTCTCCTCTCCTCTCCTCTCCTCTCCTCTCCTCTCCTCTCCTCTCCTCTCCTCTCCTCTCCTCTCCTCTCCTCTCCTTCTCTCCTCCGAGGACCGAGTGCAAAACCCAGTAATTTCCACAGCAGTCATTCTGACCTGCGCAGGTGTTAACCGCACGATCAATAGCTCTGTTCCATTTAAATGTCAGAGGAAGTCACGACAGTGAGCCTGAAACTCAAGCAGCTAGGGCATTAAGCCATATTGAATTAATTAAAGCAATGCTGGTAATACTTAGCCGTCAATTTTGTATTTATTGTCTATGTGTTGCATTCCTGGTGTTAACATCTCCATCTTGAATTGTAACTCGCATTTAGGCATGTCTGCACAAAAGACTCAAAATGTATTCAAAAATTCCTGTCGTAGTCAGATCTTGGATTTGATTCTTCACATTTCCTAAAAAGGTTTAAATTAAGACTCGTCTGCAAGACAGAACTCTTTAAACTGAACTGTCTGCCAGCTAAATTGACTTACTCACAACATCATGAAGTTGAAAATGAGACACTGAAGTTGTTTTGCTGTGTGTCATTAACTGATGTGTAAGTGAATCTATTATTTGGTTGCCCCATAACTGAACATTGGTCCGAGAGAAACAGAAAAAAAGAGTCAGTGGGACAAACTGTGATGGAGATATAAACTTACCATCTCCAGTTATTCATTTCAGCCAATTAAAGTTCATCATTTACGAACCAAAAGCAACCATGTTCCTCGTACATCTACAACCGGCAGGAGTTGCAATGAAACCAGTGATTTGTGCTCCGAGCAAAAGCATCGCCAGTCACTATTTCGCTACATGCATGAGCTCAGTGAGGCGAAGCTGCAATCCATCAGCCCTGACTGAGGTGCAATTTGGGTCAATGTGCATGTAACAGTCAGGCAGGGAGCAAGTCATTAGCTGCAGTGAGACCTCCAGCACAGGTAATACATCACTGCGAGACAAACCTCCTCCTATGTATGAAATGTGTGTGTATGTGTGTATGTGTGTGTGTAAAGGGCAGTTACACTCATGTTTACGGCTCGACAAGGTCCTATTAATTGCGACAGGCATGGCAATTAGAGAGGTCCTGATGTAAATATCATTGAATATATGTCAGAGACAAATAATATAGAGGCATGTATAGTTCAGTAGTTAACAGTATGAAAGAAGGAGGAGATGAGCAAAGGATGAGTAGAAAGAATGAAGACAATAATTGGCTTAATCAGAAATGTGAGCAAAGGGATCTCCAGGTAAAGGAGGAGCAAGAGAAAAGAAGAGGGGGTCAACAAAAAGGAGGAAGAGCAGGTAATCATGGGAAAGAAAAGAGAAACATGAAATAGAGAAAAGAAGAGAAGGAAGGGAAGGAGGGGCAGCAGCTATCTGTTCCTTTGACAGGCCAATTAGGCTGCTCTCTCACGCATGGAACTATAAAGAGGACACACACACACTATGAATAGATGCTCTGCTACACCCAATAAATGTTCCTTTAATCTGCACAGAAAACAACCCCTGTAAGGAGAGTACCAGTTTATACCCTTGCAGGTATTAACTGTTATTTTTATCTCAAGTCTTCTAACATTTATCAAAAATCTTCAGACTAAAATAGGACTTTGAAACGATCCTTTGAAGCTTGTTAGTGGGTCGGACAAACTTAGCCGCTTCTCTCCTCTTTTGTTCGTGTTTATCTTTTCTTCACACTGTCCAGGCTCATGATGTCAAGTATTTAAATCTCTACAATGTTTAAAGCTTTAAACACTTGATATGACTAAAATCATCCATTTGTGTGATCTTACATTTTATCAAACATCAGGATTTGGATGCACCAGCTTTATACATACACTGCTGTGCTTGTGAGTGAACTCCCTCCTAAATATCTTAGTAGCAACTACTTATTTTCAAACTACTGATTCATTAAATTGGTTTGTGGCATTAACACCTCAGAACTGAGCTCGGCAGAAAAAAGGCAGTCATGTGTAAAGAACCTGTACAGTGCCAATCACCATTGTTAACAGGAAGTTACATAACTAGCTTTGGCGTGGATTAGAAAATAAACATATATTCAGTTTGACTGCCGACTTTATGTGAATGCAGGTATAGTTGGGTGCATGTTTCGTATTTGTGCAGTTTAGAGTGAAAGGAAATATCCAATTCTGGTTATGTAACCAACATTATGAGACGTTGAAACCAATGTCATTTACATAATGTTTAGTTATTGAAAAATACGGTATTCTTTCTGGAAATCAAAACTTAAAATGCTGATAAAGTGTGAGGTCAAATGTGTGGTCCAGATTCCATATAATTCTTAATATACTCACAATAAAATCCATTAACAAACTTCCATTAGTTTTGTCGGTTAAGCTACATCTGGCAGCTCTGGGTGTAAATATTTAACAACTAATCGCTAATATAAGAGCAAGTTGTCGTGGCAAAACACATTTTAATTTAGTGATGTGTAAAATATCTACTTGCTTAATTCAGGTGCACATAATCTCAGTTATCATAAATTGTAGCAGAATGTAGCATAACGACATTTGATAATATTTTCTGTTATATCAAACTTATTTTTTCTCAAAATTTTGGTTTAATACTCAAAAAATCTTGTGAAAATCCTACACTTGAGGCAATCTGAACCAAAAAAAAACCACTCTTAGGTTAAACTATTCACAGCTCATGTCCATGAAGGCCATTACCACTGATGACAGGTAACGAATGGACACATTTGTTAAGTGGTGACAGGCAAACGGGGCTTGGAACTGCGGATTGATGTGATGTCACTTATGTCTTCAGACTTTAAAAAGCTCCTCCAGAACCACAGAGGACGTTACACCAAGGGACTGAGTAGGATTCTGTGAGACAGTAGAAAACTCACGGACATGAAAAGTCAGTGAAGTGCTAATGTTATTCTTTATAAAAAATGAGCCATAGACTTGGCAGACCTGGAGAGGATGTCGAGGACTATAAGAAATATAGTATGAAGTGTGTTACCAGTCCAATTAGCACATTAAAATATATGTATTACCAGATGACCTCTGACCTCTCAGTCAGTCAGGTGCCTGGAAAACCTGTCAACCAGGTTTCAGAGAGCATGGTTAGAAACACTGATCTATTTGTTCTAGGACTTATAAGTAATAACATTAGCTAAAATATAAACAACATATAATATTAACTCAATATACACTTGTCTAAGCAAAGCAGAAGGCTAGCTCAACAGTCACATCCAGTATAATAATGTTAGCCTAATTAGCTCACATTTAAGTTAGGGTAATATAGACTTGGCCAAAGCTTAAATAAAAATGAATTATTGTCCTGCTTTAGTTATTATTAAACCATAAAGGTTTTTTTCCCTGGTGTCTACTGGGACCCTACAGTGTTATTCCGGATACACAGCTGATGACGACTCTCCCATTATACAGCGTAATGCAGCAGCAGGAGACAATCGGCCGAGCAGATTACCAGTGAAAGCAAATGTAAGAGAGACAGTGTGAGGGGATCTTTCCCTATCAGCTTACCTCCCTGCTCATCCAGCATGACCAGGGTCCTGATGCCGGCATCTTTGCTCTAACAAACAGAGAAAGAGGGAGAAAGAAAAGAACAAAGAGAAGTGAGGAGGAAAGGAAAAGAAGAATACATGTGACAGGTCAGTGAAGGTCAACTGTGCAGAATAGAGCAAAGCTATCAGGACTGCAGAGGGGGTTCAAATTGCAATTTGAAATCTTTTTTTCTCAGGGTAACGGATCTTGTCTGGCACAGTGGGAACGGGTCAACCTGAAAGGGACAGCTTGACATTTTTTTGACATGTACTACTAAAGTTGAAAAGGAGGATTGATACTGATCTCATATGAATATGATGAATATGAAGCTACAGACCGCAAACATCTCCCCTGGTTCTGTCCAAAGGTAAGAACATGTGCTGTGACCTCTAAAATGCAATAAAAAACACGTTATATCTCATGGTTTACCCAAAGAAAAAATATAGTGCACACGTTTCTGCAACCAACATCCACACATGTGTTGTTGGTACGGTGGCAGAGATGTCTCACACGCACATTAAGTGCAAAAACCATAACACGGTGCTTGGAGCACCACAAAGCAAAAAGTAATAACATTTTCTACCTCCCTTTTTCGGGCGGTTCAAGCACCATGTACCATCGCACCTCAAATGGAAAAGCATCTCAGTTTAAGCGGTGACTGACTTTTCTAGGTTTTCACAGACGAGGGCTCACTTGACAGCAGTAATTAGGCTCACTTCATTGTCAACATCCTTTGTCACTCATCTCTGTTGTGGTTGTGTTTCCATTGTGTGGCTTTTGCATTTGTGTTGTAGCCTCTCTCTCTCTCTCTCTCTCTCTCTCTCTCTCTCTCTCTCTCTCTCTCTGTCCTAAGCCCCTCCCACCAGATGAACACGGCAGATGCGCATGCTTCATACACGCTTGTGACAGATGACCCACATGCAGTTTAGTGCATTTATCGTCCAACACTCTATTTTTAAATTTTTTATTCCTTCCTTTTTAAGATTCTTTGGCAGGTGTTGCCAAGGCTGGAATAGTGAGCCTTCCTGTAGGATTTCCACCATAGGGATGTGCACGTGCAGCTGCTTAGAAGAACAGCCAATAGGAACGCCCTCTCTCTGAACTGCCCTGTGATTGGTCAAAGTCTCACATCACAAGAAAGATTAGAAACAGGAAACAGAGGATAGAGAAGGTGCAGACATTTAGTTTTCTGCTAGATCACTTGGTTTACATTATGCTGAAAGGTTATTGTTTATTTATTGAATCAGAGAAAGAGCTGTGATTTATTAATAAATATGTTAATTAAAGACTTGTCCTCATTATGTAAATAAAAACATAGAATCAAGTCACAATTATGTTTCCTATGAAACTATATTTGCTGTTGCAGTTCAGCTGTTTAAATGAATTATATTAGAGACATGATTGCATATAGAAAGATTCAAGCATAACAAAATAGCACAATGTCATAAATATTCATGCATGCTAATTCTGCACAGATTCTCTGGATAAAAAACTCGTCCACCAAATGGCATGTGCTATATTTGTAATGTTCACTGGGCTGGTACCAGAGATTTGTTGACAAAGCTCCAGTAATGTTACATTCTGATTTGGCTTACAGAGTTGGCACAAGCACAGACACACAAGAACACACACACACAGAAATCTATGCAAATGCACTGTTCTGTGTCTGTGCGAGGGCTTTATCACGTAATAACACACTTCAGTGAGCGCACAATAACCACATTAGCCACAGTGCGTACAACAAAACAACAGCTTTGTGCTCTCCACGAGCCAGAGGCCTGCTCCAACAGATATTAAAGTCCAAAGGCCGTTCGGTTCATGCATCAGCTTTTTTGGATCAAAGTGCTCTGACCTTCTTGGAGCCGTGATAGATAGATAGTTCAGAGTTGGAGGCCATCTAGACGTGTCACTGATGTATGTATCAATAAAACTAATTGTGAAAAAAAAATCTTCCAATGGTTATGGATCTGTGTCAGAGTGAAGTTCAAATGTTGAATGGGTGTGAAGAAAGTTCTCTGGGGATAAGTAAAGCAAAATCACATCAAAGGTTTTAATTACATGAGCTTTGCTGACAAATAAAGAATAATTATATAATCCTCAGCATGGGAGCCTGAGCAGAGCTAATGTTTGCTGATAGAGGGATTCTGCTTGCTTACCCATATGGAATCATGGGAAATCACAGACATGCGAGGGACACTACACAGGACAGGATATTTGACCATGCCAACTGGCACCGTGTGGTGCGGTGACATCACCTCTTTCTGTATGGCCAGTTACACACACACACACACACACACACAGACACACACACTATCAGGCCTTATTCACACTTTGCTGTGATGCAGTGAGTCACAACGTCTCCATTAAGAACCTGATGCTGTGTTTGCACTTTTTGGCAAAACCACCACCTGCTCAGGAAGTTAATATGTTTATAGAAGTGTACTAAGTGTGCTGTACTAATCAGGGGTGGTGGTGGGAAGAAGTCTATTTGAGTATTCGGTTGGCTGATAAAATTAGCGTCTTCAAATAAAACCTTGGTGGCCTCTGGTGAATTGAAGGTGTTGCTAAAAGACTTAACGTGGTGTCTGTATCAGTTACAGTCATTAGAATAAACGCAATCAACGTCAGTTAAGAAATGTTAAGGGCAGGAAATTATATAAAATTAACTAATTGTAGGGAAGAAGAGACAAAGAAGAGTGCGATAAGAATAATAACCAACACAGAGAGAGCGCAGGAGGTCTGTTGACATTAAGACAGAAGCCTCAGTGGCCTGGTATTGATTTTTCGCTGAGATATCCATTCTAATGTCTCCTATTCTTATTCAGTCATGTAGGGACAAGTGCACCAGAACGACCCAGATGTCCACCTGCTGTCCTGCCATTGGTCAACCAGCACCCGAGGGGAAATCTGATACAAAAACACAAATCTATAGAGATATACATTCTGGAATCAATGAAATCCAATGATTGGTTGGTTGATTAAAGGTGTCCATGTACCTTTGTCAGCTCCAGGAAAATGTAGCAGTTAATGACAGTGTGAGGTAATGTTTGTGAAAGGTGTCAATTTTCTCATCTAACTCTTTGGCTAAGAGGCAAATCAAGCCAAACATCCTCAAACCTCACAACCATTCATGTCCTTGATCCTTAGCATCTAATACGTTCTGGAGGAGCGCCTCTGGAAACAACACTTTCGATTTCCAGAGAAGCTGCAGACATTGGTCCTCATGCTCTCAATAGCACACAGTGAGTGCTGGCAGTAGCATATCTGACCTTTGTTTTCATGTTTACGAATATAAATACGTAGTAACGCTTATGAAACAGTTAGGATGCTTGTTGTCATGTTTAACAAAGCTAAAATGTGTTTAAGGTTGTGCAACCATCATGGATAAAAGAAAAAGAACTGATCCTGTCATAACTACCACAGCCACATGAGGGCTGCTAACCGTAAAACACAACTATATGCCCCAATAAGCTATTTCACAAGTGACCTGTGGTAGAATTTTCCAAAATGTCACCATATATTTAAACACGTTACCTTGGGTCTAGAGTAGCACTATACACAAAATAAAATATCCATCCTAAAATGTCTTCTAGACTTTAAATCTTTTTTTTCCTACACCAATTCAAAACAATCACAAATGTGGTAAAATCTGACTGGCGTACTACAAGACTAGGCAGAACAAGACATGTGCCCCAACAACAGCCTTAATTAAATATATTCATTGGATTACTTTTATCAAATCTCTGATCTGAAATCCGAAATTTAAATGGCTATGGTGTGCTTTTTTAAAGAGTACCAGTTTTAAAAACCTTCATGAATGTGATATCATGTCCAGCTTGCGTAATATATTGTCTGACCCCGGGCCTGATGCTGCACTGCTCCATGGACACACTGGATTCGGGCTGATGTCCTTCACAGTCTCATCTCTCTATCTCTCTGTTTATCTCTTACACTCTCCTCGCCTTTCTCTTTTTCATTTCCATCTCTCTCACTCTCTTCACATTTCCTTCTGAGCCACTGAGCAGTGTCTCATTTCTCTTGCTCGCAGGCCCTGAGTGAAGATAACACTTTTAATATAAACCTCTCTGGATCGGCCTTGAGAAAATAAGAAAAGAATGTGCTGCTATACCAAGTCAATTTATCCCCAATATAATTTATTATTATGATTCTATTGATGCACCAATATTTCCTGTTTTTATAATGTTAATAACTTATTAGTAAATCAGAATTCATTCAAAAGTAGATTTTAATAGTCTAAGCTAAGCCAACTGGCAGCTAGCTCTATAGAGACAGATTTACAGAGTGTGAACATCAGAGACATTCGAGAATTATTGATTTTGTAAAATAACTCTAAAGGTTAACAGTTTATTTCTAAAAAGGACAAACAATTCCTTTAATCATCAAAATCAGAAGACATGCAGATTTTATACGTTCGACAAGGTGAACATGTCAGCCAGTTGATACAGATACACCCTGACCTTCCCTGCCATCTTAAGGTCATCTTGTACTCTGGTCCAGAGAATGAATTATGGGACACATTTACATGAGACAAGGACACATTTTATTACAGATATAAATATATATAGACTTAGGGTTGGGGTCTTGGCAACCACTCATCTAGAACCCTTGACAGTTGACACTGCAACCCCCCACCCCCCAGGGTACCCAGCAATGCATCCAGCAAGTGTAAAGTAGATTAGATGAGCAGCAGGGTTGATTTTTTTTAAACAACAAACAATTATGCACCACTGTTTCTGGTATGTTAGTTTTAGCTATCAGTCATGTTGGTATTGGTAAAGATCTAATGACTACTTCAATATTTTGGTATGTACGATGATATGCTTGGAATTGGAGGTTTTCACATCTTGACTTGATGCAAAGAAGTTAAGAGGATGAAGCTGTTATTCCAAACATTGTGAGATACTCAAATAAACATCTTGAGCCTTGCAACCAACACACAAGTGGTGCTGAGTTTGACTAATCTATGCTCTGCTTGTAGGAGTTATTCTCCTCTTGCCCTCCATTAATAATGAATGATCATACTTGGTAATGGTAATATTAATGGCAGAGCTTGAGCTTCGCAGCGGAAACACAAGACAGCTAGGGCTAAATGCCATCACTGTCCTTTAATAGCCTTTCAGCAGAGCATTACAACGCATCAAACCTTATTACAGATGCATATATCTGATAGAGTTGCAGACCAGACTCGGATCTGGACAGGCCTGAACAGGCGGATATCACTGCACAGATCTCACATAGATGATTGGACGAGTGTGGTGTGACTGCTTCCCGACTGCTCTCCACTTATGCTATTAGTGTAAGCTTCACTATAAGCCTGTTTAACACGAGGTCATGGAGTATTAGCGTGTGCTCACAACTTCCTGTGTAAGGGAAAGGTACAATGTTAGTAAGGTGGGGAGCAGAATCACTAGCTTCACCAAAATAATTCAATGGCATGTTACGCCAATAGTGGCAACATACAGAATAATAAAAACTGATGAACCAAAGTCACTTTATTTCAAGCGGCTTTCAGCACTGAGGTATGAACATATTCCTGACATCACCCTCAGGGGCTGTATGTGAGAAATGTAATTTGATCAGAACATTTCCCAGAACTTTTCCTGCCAGCTCCCCTTGTAGAAAATGTTCGGGTAAATGTCAGAGTAATGAGCTACTTTGAGAACACAGCAGTGAAATGTCTGGAAGATTCTCCACAAATTAATGGGTCTGTTGACATTTCTAAAAGAAAAACTGAAGAAAAAAACAACTAAAGAATACAAATATCTCAGGAGGAAAAAGAGGAACCACGCAGGCCGATGGAGATGTAAACTTGAAAAGTTGTCTTAATTCTAGAACTTTTGGCATCAGGGACCAGCCATAAATTTAGTGCAGCAGGAAAAATATATAGTTGTGTCCTGTCTGCACGCTGCACCCAGACGTCACACCTCTTCTGTAAGTTCTTCACATCTTCCTGTTGTTGCGAATGCGTCTGACTTGGAGAATCTCCTGCTGTGACCTCTGGAAAATGTCCGGATCCCATTTTCAAAACATTTTCCACAGTTCATGACTTATAACATCTTCATAGTAAGTGTTGACCTTCATTAAATCAAGACATTTTGAGAAAAGCATATTATAACATCGAACCGAAAAAAATAACCCAGAGACCATTTTATATAAGAAGGCAGCTGTTGAGTCTCATCCATTATCCATTTGCTTTATAGCCTATTTGCGGTCTAGATTGAGGCTATTTCTCTGGAGAGACGCTAAGTGAGATGGATAAAGAGCGTCGTCAGTCAGACAGAGGAGGGAAGATAAATGACACAGTATCTGTTTGCGTCTTTCCCTTTCACTGGTGTTTAACCCCAGAACAACAGTCTGGGAGTGTCCCAGGGGAACAGACTTCGAGCTAACACACCTCTGGATATAATAACAACACTAGTTGAACTGAACAAATGGCATTCTCCTGGCATTATCTTCAAAGGTCAGTGTCAGTGAGAAGGCCTGTCTGTTGAGCAGGTCACTGTCAGCCGCAGGACTGTTCCTCATCTGGACATGTGGCTGGTCTCTTAGGCCAGCAGGAGCGTAACGGAAACTACAGTCCCAAGATACATGCTGATTTAATGCCAACAACATCTGCATCATTGGCAGCCCTTACAGCTAACGTAATGCTTATTTTCTCTTGACATACAAACAAAATTTCTTCTCTAAAACACCTTTAAACAAACATTGGAAAAAACTGTCATCCTCTCCAGACACTGTGGTAGTTAAGACTTGAAAAGGGCACATCTGTACTATAGCACCACATACAAGGAGTTCCATCCCCACGTTTCCCAAGTAACATGGCTATTAAAGAAATCTTTGCTGAACCTTTTCTTCTTCAGCTGAAATCTCACAGACAAAGCAGCTCACAGCATGATGATCCAACCCAGCACAGACACCTGCCTGTCCATCCCATCATTATATTTCTACAGTGTGTTACTGTGCAACAAGGTCCCGCTGCTCTGACTCCAAGCGCCTCCTTTGATCATTTCAGTGAAAAGCTGAACATTTGGCTTCAGTTTACAAAGTCAGTAGGATCATTATATGTGCCCACAACAGTTCCATGCAAAAGAAAGCTCCCTCCATCCCAAATAACTACTTACAATTGAGAAGAAAAATGTTATACAATGGAACATTTTAATCATGAGGGAATACTTTAAATATTTTTGATGTGAATATATTTTCTGTTGGTTCGGTGGCATGGTGCAGTAGTTAGCACCTCACAACAAGAAGGTCCAGGGTTCCTCCAACAGTCCGAAGACATGTAGCTTAGGTTAATTGAAGACTTTGCATGTTCGTGTGGATGTGAATGCGGATAGCTATTTGTCTCTGTATCTGGCTTGGACATTTGCCTTTCAAATGTAAAGAAGGAGCAGCAGATTGTCTGCGTCAGACATGTTCACAACTACCGGAAAATGTCTGTTACATTCAGATGAGGGCTCGTCCTGCATGGGTAGAGCATGCAGGAGGCAGGACATGACGTTTACAATCTACTAGATACTTTCCAGACATTTAACAAGGGGGCTGGCAGGAACAGTTTTTTGAAAATGTCCGGAATTCATTGCATGTCTGAAAGCAGCTTATGAGTCAGTCATAGACCGGCGATCTGATGCACCCCGCCTAAGGCTCTAGTATGTATGTGCGACATCCACACGCCATTTCTCTTTAACCCTCATCTGTGTCAAGTATATAACAAGTTCAAAAGTTGAGGCATTTTATGTTTGGACAAATCATTGACTTAACTTAAAATTTTGCTTTAGACATATTGTAGAAATAAAGAAGAGTTAGTTAAACTGTTCACTGTGAGAAAAAACTGCTTCGCTTCAGGGACGGTATTGGTAAATGTCAACAAATGTGAGCATGTTTCTTCCCCTGCTGCTGCTGTGGAAGGTGATGTGATGTGTGTGATTGGTCCTCAGACTCACCTCCTCAACCAGAGCCAGCATACGCCGAGTGCTCTCCAGAGACTGTAAGAGAAAGAGAGAGAGAGAGAGAGAGAGAGAGAGAGAGAGAGAGAGAGAGAGAGAGAGAGAGAGAGAGAGAGAGAGAGATGATTAGCTGAGAGTCTAGAGGAGAGCAGAAACAGAGACAAATATCTCAATGTGTTCAGATGGAAGTATGGGTTTATAATATTAATATTAGAATTATATAGAGTAGACGATACTAGACTCGTATAATTAGCCTCGACTGTTCGTCTTCTCTCCTCCAGGATTCATCTTTTGCCTTTTGTTTGCGAACTTCCTGCCCTCTGCATGATCCTCCCATCCATTTCTTTAACCAAACACTATTTCATTCCTAATCCTCATTTCACTGTTTCCCCTTGGTAATCTCCTCATCTCCATTCATCCATCCATCCCCTACCTACCCCGTTTCTCCCTCTTGTTTCCTCCCATCACATCCATGGAGCCTCTTGGCCCTGCATTATCTCCTCATGAATGTTTAATAAGGTCATTTGAGCTTCTCTATTATTCCGCTGCACAGAATTATCTGCTCTTCCTGAGCTCCCCTCAACTCATTAAAGACGGTAAAGTTCTCCCTTATCCCAAAAAAATCCATCACAGTCTTGATTAAGTAGACGTCCTAAAAAATTTCTGAACCAAAGGGGGGTCACAGTAAGGGAGCGGCAGCCTGGAGGCTTGGGAGACTCATTTGTGTCCTTATGAGAACAGGTCATTTTGAAATGTCACAGCATAATGGTCATGTCATAGACCAAAAATTGGTTCAGACTGCAGAGAAAGTTTTGACCAAATGTTCTCGTTTTTTCTTCTTTCTGGTTTGCATGCTCATTTATTTATATATTTAAAGAGGATGCTCCAACAGAAACAAAATGAATAGATCGTTTTATGGCTTCAGATGTGCAATTGAGTTATGGTTTGACTGACTGACTGATTAAAGACGCACCTCCCAGGTTACATCTCGCTGAATTCTGCACAGAGATATTAGTGTGTGAGATACTTTTTATGGAAAGTTTACATCTCGTAAATCATATTCACTTTCAACCAGTGACCATGACCACATTTATCATCATTTGACTTGAGATTGGAGTTGAACAGAAATGAAAACACATACTTTTGGCTTGAAAGGACTAATTCAATGTTTTATTAATTTGTAGAAAGTTATGTATTATCTTTTTTTGTCATTATTTGAACAAATAATATCATTGTGTGTGTTTTCATATGTGCAATGTGCATGTTAATCCAGCTTTAGATTGGTATGTGTGTCTTAAACTGCACCTCATCAGCTACGTGGTCTGCGCGTGTCTGCAGGTCGGCCAGCTCATTGCGCATGTCTGCTTCGTCTGCCATGATGACTGTTGAACTTTGACCTAAACAAGAAAGACTGAGACAAAAAAGAGACAGAGAGGGAGGGAAAAAGAGGAAAAACGGGTTAGTACACAAACAATACTCTAAAATAAAACAGTTTGAAATTTGAAGGACATCATGTGACCTTGAGTGTAAGTTAAAGTCTTGGGAGGATTAGCTGGTGTGCATCAAAACCACACAAAGGGAAGCGTTGCTGAGTGTGAGTAGCCTCGGGTACATGACATGAAATACAAACCAGGGAGCTTGAGTGTTTTATAGAAAAATTGTTCAAATGAAACACAGACACTATTCACTGAGGCCATTTCAAGGTCTGCAGCTATAGAGGCCTGTTTCCCCAACAAACAACGTGTCCCCAACAATACCAAAAACACACGTGAACTCAAATGAATATAGTTACACATCCTTAATGTATCACAGAAGCAGCACAGCTCTTATCCAAAAACAAGTGAATTTTCTTTTATATTCAAGGCATTTTCTGTCAGCTTGGTCTGTAACAGTATGATCACAACTTCACACACTCCCAGTAACAGTTGTTGTGGTTCAGCAAATAGCTTTTCACACCAGACATGATCCCGTCTGAATCCTAACGTCAACACTTGTCAAATATCTATTTCACACTAGAACTACGGCTCAGCTCAGGTGAGCTTCTCTTTGGTTCCTAAGATGGTTCCTAAAAAGGTCAGTGCTGTCAGAGGTCACCAGTGGGAAATGGCTTTGTCATATCTGCTTGTTCACAGTTTATGGCTCAATAAAATAACACCAAAGCATGAGATATAACAAGGGCAGCAAATGTGTTAACTGAACTAAAGTTACAGTGTAAAGGGATCAACGGTAAATGAAGCTGAACGAAGGAGGGGCTGTGGACACTTTCAGTGAAAAGAAAGTGTCAAGACAGAGACAGGGTCTATTTTTGTTCCTCTGGCGCGCTGCCAGACAGTTTTTCATATAACCAGACGCAGCAGACCTGGAGGTATGCTGTATGAAAAATTGATGGCTGTTATTCTGCAGGCTGAGCGCTACATGCTGCTGCTGCTGGTCGGGATGAAGATGAGGAGACAAAGAAAAGCTCAGCCCAGTCTCATGTGTTTCTTTAATTCCTCGCTCTCTCACTCGGCTGCTGCGGCTGCTGTCGCTCTGAACAATTAACCTTCTGAAGAGGCAAATAATCGGATCTGCTCCAATCAGATCGCAATTGTGTGTCTGAAGCGCTTCTATTTATACTGCACAATTCATATTGAGTTCATATTAAGAGTTTTTGTTGTAATGTGTGTTGTCGCTGATATGAATTTATCCACCCAGCAGCTTTCAGCTTGGGGATCATTAATGCTTCATGTAATCTAATCCACTGCAGTGTACAGTGAAGCAATGGGACTGAGGGACCACCGACTGCTGGACTCAATCAAACACTGCAGCAGGAGACGGATGCCACAGTATGGTTTCACGTTTTTTGGGGATAAAAAACGTGAAACCGCCAGTGCCTCTTTTTAAAGTTCCAGAGGTTGGTGGTTAGTTAGATTTATGTCTCATGCATCTGTGAATGGCTTCCTGTCTCTGAGGTGAGCAGACACAAGGTCAGGTAGTGTCACAGCTGGATATTTGATAAAGTATCTGCTTGTTCTGTCTGTCTCTGCCTCCATCTCAGCGGAGTCGTCAGCCCGATTAATAATTGAACATGTGCCGGGAACGGAAATGGAGGGAGAGGAAAAAAACTGCCATTTCAAAGTGCTTCTCAAATTGTGTGTGTGTGTGTGTGTGTGTGTGTGTGTGTGTGTGTGTGTGTGTGTGTGTGTGTGTGTGTGTGTGTGTGTGTGTGTGTGTGTGTGTGTACGTGCATGTGCTTTTTGGTCAGCTCTGCCCGGTACATACAGTAGTTGACCTTTAAAATATTTATGGTCACATTTTACATTTTAGACTTTCTGCTGATGCTGTAATCCAGAGTGCAACATACTCTGCTAGTCATGAATCAGCAACATTACCTGTACATGTGAGGTTCGTGTTGCACAAGAGAAAATTCACAGATTTTGTAATAAAAGTAATAAACTGCTCAGGCGCAAGAAGCGATTTCTAAAATTCAGACCATATGAACTGTGAACAGATTTAGATCAGATCACTGGAAGAAATGTATTCAGGTTACTATCACAGCCATCTGCTCCATTTTAGAAAAAACATTTGAAGTTTCCAAAATGGCAGCAAACCAAGACATATTCATGGCAATGCTCCCTTCATGCCCACTTGTTTACAGCATTGCTGTGGTCGTGTTGTCAGTGGCAACAGGATTGATGTTCCACTGATGCATGTCCCATAAAACAGAGTGTCCTCTTAAACTAAGCTAAATATCAAATACTGGTCATCTCACTGTGTGCTCTCACATGCTCTATGTGTCATCTTCTCCCCACCACATCCGTCTGCCCTGGGTAATACACTGCTGGGTTATTGATTGGTTATCTCTTAGCAGTGGAGCTGCTTCCTGTTAAGTCACACGTACAGCACAGCTTCTTGTTTCTCCTGACCGGTACATTTACTCACATCCATTTAACTCTGGTTGAGCTGCTGTCCAGCACAGCTTTCCTGCTCGATGACATCGACATTTGATTTGTTTAACCATAAATTAATCAGATTCATTCTGTGTTATAACAAGAGTCTACAGCCATGATTACAAGCAGTCAAGCACACACAATGACAACTCAAGTCAATCTACTGTGAAAAGCACTATCGACGCACAGCAATCTAGGAGCCCATTAGCTATCGCTGATAATTAAATGATCAAGCACGTATATCTGCAGGACCTCGATACTGTGGCTCCATCCCCCAATAGCTGTTTCATGTCACCTACTGTCACCGACACTTGTACAGTTGTTTCGGCTATAATGTCTTGCTCATAGGTCTCTTATTGCACATTGCTTTTTTCTTGTTTTATAGAATTTGAATATTTTATTTGACTAATCGTTTGTTTTATAGATACTATTGAAATTGCACTGCCCTGGAGAAATGATAGTTAATTCAACACTGCATAGTTGTACTGTTTGGTGAGAAATTACAATAAATTCTTGATTGATTGATTGATTGATTGATTGATTGATTGATTGACAATGCCATAAAGGCTAAGAAGAACTAAACCAAAATCAAACGTGCTCCTCGCATCGTGTTACTGTCAGGGTAATACATTCTAAAAAAAACTACACACAAACACACACACACACACACACACACACACGCATTATAGTGGAGGTGATTTAATGAAAGGTCCGGCCGTCCCCATCCCCCACCTGTGGCCCTGCGGGCTGTCACTCATCTTGACTGACGGCTGCTGTAAGGCCTGAACTCAGCCTGTAGAGATTAAAGTCAGCAGGGAAAGAGGATTTACTCTCCACTGTTTTCTCTCTCCTCGCTCCCTATCTCTCTCGCCCTCTCTCTCTCTCCCTCTCTCTCTCTCTCACACACACACACACACACTCTCCTCTAACTCCATATCCTCTCTCTTGCTTTCTTTGTTTCACGTCATCCACTTTCCATGCCCTGCCTGAAAATATACAGTGTGTGTGCAGGAACGAGACAAGAGTATACATTATATAATATCAATGTAATAATACCATACCCTGCATGTTTAGCTATAAATAAGAGCCACCACAGCATTGATTCGGTCTGTAGCTAAATGATTAAAAACTGAGGTCAAGTAATGCAGCGTACAGGAAGTGATAAGATTTCCTGGAAACAGACAATAGGTCTGAAATCTTACTGGTACACGTGATGTCTGGAAGTACAGAGCAAAGAGACAACATTAAGAGAGGGTGTCTAAGAAAAACTAAGTAACAAATTAAAGTATCATTGCATTTTATACACACAGAGACATTACAAAGGCACCCATGAATTATTGATCCAAATATTTATAGCATTGACGTTAAAAGCAGTTGAAGGCACATGTGGAAAGAGGATGAGAGAGGGGAAGAGTCAGAACATGACCTCGATGAGCAAAGCCAGTAAAAACTTTCTCTGGATGACGAAAGAGTGACGGGAACTGTCTCTGTTGTTGTGTTTTATAATTGGACTTATAATCCTGCTCCGTCCCAGGAAACATTGACAAGTCCAGCTGCTAATATGTACACTCTCATCTGTTCTGTATCTCTTTTGTTGGTTCAAAAGTCTGAATTTGTTTCCGTGAAGGTCCTTGTCTGTCTCTGTTTGTCCTTGGACCATGTCTGTCACGTCCATCATCACATCTTTTCCTTTCCACAAAACCGTCATGTTCCAGCACAGCGGACAGCTACACCATCTCATGTCATTTGAGCTACAGGCACATTTGTGCACGTGTGTCGACAGTAGAACAGACCAGTGGTTTTGCTCCAGAGCTCCAGAGGGGGTCTGTTCATGGGCTGACATGATTAACACACAGCTACACAGCCACGATTATAGAAGAATCCAGCAACAATAAGAAGCTGTTTCAGGCAACAAAGAGAAAGGAACATACAAATGGAAAATTCCTCACTGAAAAGCTTGAAAACACAAAAACTCGTTGGGCACAATTCGATATCCATGCATCCACCCAACAACTATCTTTACCTCGTATTTCCGGGTACTGGGGGGATCTGGAGCTACGCTACAAACTTGACAGGTCATCAGTGTATCACAGAACCAAACATACAGAAACAAACAAACAAATCAGTCACTAACATTCACACCTTCGGTCAATACAGAGTTTCCAATGAACTTAACCTCAATCTGCATGTCTCTGCACTGTGGGAGGAAGCTGGAGGAAACCAATGCAGACACCGGTATGGCATGAAAAGTCCACACAGAAAGACCCCGGCCAAGCTGGGATTCAAACCAGGTAAGGCGACAGTGCTAGACACCACACCACCATGTCACCCTCGCTTTTACTCAACTAAAACTATTCATAACACACTGATTTGAAAGATGCAGGATTCTACAGTGCTGTCAGAGTGTAAATGCATTAGCAACGCATTACAGCACGATGATAAAGAAGTAAATCCAGGGTGATACCCCTAATACTGTTATGAACAGGATGCGATTAAGCGTAATAGCAGTTGTGGACATTTAACACTTCACTCTGATCGTTGCAGAAGTGGAAAAACATGAATAACACTTGGATAAGTCAGCAGTAGCATTGACAAAAGACAGACACCACTCTCCCCTCATTCCAACAGAGGCTGAAACACCCAGATCACAAGAACACACTTCTCTCTGCCTTATGGCCAATCAGACGTTCATTACCTCCTCTTTTCATTGCAACCAGCAGACAAACAGTCTCACTAACAGCATCAGAACCAAGAAAAGCACAGAACATTAAACTAGATAGATGATGGTAAGTAACAAATCTAAAGACTTAGCAACTACAGTGTAAGAGTTTCTGCAGGTATAGGTCATGAGTCATGATGCTGATTGTTATGAAAACACTAGTTTTCATAAAATCTCTTTTGTGAGATTTAAAGAAAAAGCAGGCAGGTATATTGAAAGATGACGGGACACATGCTCTGCAGCAGACTGCCAGGCTGCCATGATAAACTGCCTCCACCCTCAAGTGAAGAGGCTGCTGTCGAGCAGGCGTCATGTCCAGCTGAGATAAAACAGTGTTTGTGGAGGAAGTAGGACATCAGGACACCTTGGTTTCCAGAGAATCTCACACTCATGGAAATTAGGTCAGCTTGTCAGTTGCTCGGTTGTATGTTTCTCACAGGTTTGTAGAAGCACTAACCTAAATCTGGGGGATTTTTGCATTTTTCCCAGTCTTTCATGAATTTATCATTGTGGAATAGTTAGAGGGGAGGTGGGAAGTGAGGCGGTGGTTACAGTGGGACTGAGAGTCGGTCGTGCTATTTCTGTAATTCTCCTTTCTTTGTATAATTGTGTAGAAGTGAAGGAACCAGACGTTAAACCTGTGCATAAGTCCCCATCTCCCTCCTCTATTTGCACCAGACTTAACCTCCTGCCCTCCATCTATCTGATGGAAATTAGTACAGCAACGACGCTGTAGCTACGAACCTCACGATAATGACTTTATAATAATTTCTGTAATTATAAAAGAGTCGCACCATAAGGACAGTGTCTCTCATGTCCATTTACACTGAAGGAGGAGCAGACTGTAGTTACACACTGGGAATACATGTGTACATGTGTAGGAGGTTAACACACTGAGAAACTGAAAACATCACACTGTGAGAACTGGTTCAAGGGCGAGAAGGAGAGCAGCAGCAGCAGCACATGGCCCTGTGTGTGTGCGTGTGTGTGTGTGTGTGTGTGTGTGTGTGTGTGTGTGTGTGTGTGTGTGTGTGTGTGTGTGTGTGTGTGTGTGTGTGTGTGTGTGTGTGTGTGTGTGTGTGTGTGTGTGTGTGTGTTTAGGTGTGTGTGTAAGTATGGATATAGGTGCTGCGAGCATCAAACATCTCACCACATCAAAGCAGAAGCAACTTTCATTAATCACGGGATAGAGCCAGGTCAACATTATTAATGCAACAGCAGTGTTTGTGTGAGTGTGTGTGTGTGTGTGTGTGGGTGTTGGTGTTTTCTGTGTACTACTCATGTTGTTGGGTGCTTAATCCCTTTACACAGATAGATGAAAACAAAGCCCAAGTCCTCTTAATAAAACATTACATATTGAGGTGAAGACATATTTTAAGGTTAGAGTGAAGTTGGTTTAGGTCTCCATGAAATGTAAGTGTGTGTGTGTGTCTACTGTGTATGTGTGTCTAGTATACGTGTTCAACTGTACATGCACATGTGGTTGTCACTGATTACTAATGCATCAGTGGGTGTATTTATTTTTATTTGTCCTTTTTTAGCATCAAATACTATTCTACACAGTGTGTATTTACAAGTATTGCCCCATGAATCAAACATCACATGATGGTGTTGTCCTAATCAAACAACATCTCCCACAAATAGAGATTACTGAATATATTTAAGCACAGTGAAAAGAAAACAATAGTCTAAATGTGCGCTGTTTACATAAGCTGAAAGTTGACACATGCACTGCTCTGGTTTAACCTCTTTCCACTTTGTCTTGCAGTCAATATACTTTAATACTAAAAGATCACACAGTTGTGCAGACACAACTCTTATCCAGGCATCGGAAAGACTTGTTAAGATAGAAAGGCTGATAACCTTCAATTACACAAACACACACACACACACACACACACACACACACACACACACACACACACACACACACACACACACACACACACACACACACACACACACACACACACACACATGCTCAGCTGCTCTTGTACCCCGTGAATTCCCTTATGCCTTTTTAGCCTAACAGTTGATTTTAAACCTGCTTGGTCAGGACTAAGCAGAATCATATATAGAAATAAACATAACATTCAGACTACAGCATATAACATCATCAACTCTGCCTTCTCAGACAGCCTTCAAATAACATTACACATGTCGACTCACCAGTTGTTTCTCTGATAATTTAGGGTCAAAGTAGCAATGTATTTAATTTTCAGCGACCATTTATATACAACTGTGAAACCACAGGAAGGTTTCAGCACTTGGTTTTAGTTCAGCACATTTTCAATCCATCCTCTAGCAAATGAGTAATGTTTTTTTGCAAAGGACATTTGACACAGGGCAAATGTAAATATCATTTTACACATTGACGTATAACACCTCCATGGTTTTACACCATGACGTGGGCCAAATGAAGCAGGAGCACAAGCACTGGCCTTTACACTATAACAGTCTGTAGTTAGTCATTGAGCTAAATAAGAACCTGAAGCATGTGCGGAAACAATTCATATATAACTGAACAGACTTACTCATGTCTTTGGTTTTTCCCTTTCTATCACACACACCACAAGTACATACTGTACGTCGCTGACCTATAAGCAGTGAACACATATGCCAAGACATGACTAGGCCAGAGAGCATGATGGGAGCTTGAGGGCTAAACTATTCAGACAGTACCTCCACCATTTTACAGCTGACTGCAAATAAACCAAGCATGTACCAACGGCCACAGACACACACACACACACACACACACACACACACACACACACACACACACACACACACACACACACACACACACACACACACACACACACACACACACACACACACACACACACACACACACACACACACACACACACACACTCACTTTGCTTCAGCGGACCCTGACACACTGCTGTTTGACAGTAACATAAAAAATAATTGCCCCTGCCCCAAACAAAATGTAGATTCCATCTTTTTGATCTGCACTGACACAAAATTGGAGCCTACAGTCATGTCACTGTGAGTTTGCCTTCGTCATGAATCCCGTAAAGAATAATTCTGGATGCATAAAATCCCAATTTGTTCCCATTCCTCCTCACGATAACTTCAAATCCAGACAGTGAAACAGTAGATGTAGTCACAATTTTAATTCAGTATTCATACTAAAACATTTCAAATAAAGATATGTGAACAACACAACTGTAATATGTAAGTACAGTGGCTGAAAGAGAAGCATTTTATTTATGATGTATTAAAGGATTGTTCTAACTGTGAAACAATAAACATGTAAACTCAAAATTAGAATATAAAATTGAACAAATCAAATAGGCTAAAAATAAAAGGTACAGAGAAAACATTCAGTGTAAATAAGTGGATGCGTGTCAAATTTTCAAAGAACAGCTCTTTCAAAATGGATGAAAATACTTTGTCTTTTCATCCATTTTGATCTCAGTGGCTGGATGTGAATAGAACAAGGTAGAACAAAACAACTCATACGACGCAGCTTTCTGCCCTGAGCAACGCCCACCGTGACCATATGGCCTCACTGAATTAAAACATTCCCTATGGAGAGACAGGAGGGACACACAGGGAGGAATCTGTCGGCAAAATCTCTCAGGAAATCTAAATGCCTGAGCATGCTATTTGAGCCAGTTTGCGGTGAAATGCTAAAATAATGGGCATATTAGATCTTATTACCCCCACCAACACCATCAACAATCAGCCCAAATCCTTGCATTTAAATTATTTTCCACATGAGTGAATATTCAGTGATGGAGTAAAAAGGCAAAAGGAGGCCACGTGATTACCAGGAAGCAAGTGCCGATTTTTACCACCTTCACCGTGACAGAGGATTTGACTCAAAACAAACGGAGGGGGCAGGTTTTCTCAGCTGAGCGGGGGATGATGGAGCAGATTGCATTTCTGACATTTCCTTGTTATATAATCTATAAGAGGACAGACAGGCGGGGGGAAAGCTGCAGCGGAAGGGTAAGGACTGAGACACGCAGATTATTCAGAGAAACGAAGGCGGGAAGATAGAATTGTGCAGAGGTGGGTCACAGAGGAAAGAAGATGCACGTTGAACACATCCTCAACAGCTTCTGAAACTGTTTGGACCTGTGTCCGGAGGATAATTCTGATGACATTTTACGCATTTAGCATCTGTAGCCACCTACAGACATTTAAATTGTGTCAGCATGATCTTAATAAACCAGGAGGGCAGAGGGATGTGCAGGCAGACAGATATGCCGGCTGGGAAGTGAGGTAGTGTGGGACATATACAGGAGATTCAAAGCAATCATCTGTGGCCTGCAGGGATAATCACTGCAAAGCCCCACTGTCCCATTCACTGAGGATAAAACCTGCTGGATTAATCCGAAGGCCTACAGAATACACACACACACACACACACACACACACACACACACACACACACACACACACACACACACACACACACACACACACACACACACACACACACACACACACACACACACACACACACACACATACACAGAGAGATGCCTCACAAGACTTACATAACACGTGGACTACTCTCCCTCTCTTTTACTTTCCCTCCCTCATACATGCTTTCCCTTTTCTTTCTTTGGCATTCACTGCCGCTCTGTCTCACTTCTGCTCTCACAAACACACACAAAACCTAGATTACACGCAAATACACACACACACTATCCAACCCTTCCTCCTCTCCTCCACTCCCCTCCCACATGAACACATTCAAATGGACACCTGTCTCCACGCGGCACCGTACGCGTTGTTCATTTATACACTCACACAGACATCGTGGTGACAGGCACGTAGAGCAGAGAACATAATAAAAAAATATAAAAGAAGATATAGGTACATATATCACTGCTATAATGTTACCTTGTTGTTATTGTTTTTACTGTCATTGTTTTTTACCATGTTAAGTACCTTTGAGTACGCTTATTATTACTATTATTATTATTATTATTATTATTATTATTATTATTATTATTATTATTATTATTATTATTATTATTATTATTATTATATACCTAAAGTCCTTCTCTGGGCTGTACATATATCAGATATATAGGATGAAAACATGCTTGCAAAAAAAGATTACTCCTCCTGCATAATATACACAAACACATACAAAAACACAATATACACAACACTCTCATAATATCAAGCAAATAAATGGCTGCCAAGGATCTTCAAGATGTATTTCCATGATCTATTTGGGATCTTTTTAACTTATATTTATAATTATTATTTACAGGGTTGATGAGCATAGAGTGCAGCGGACATAGAAATCAGGTTCCCACAGATCTGATCAGAGAGGGGCATCTTAATTCAAACATCTGAAATGTACTGCTTTGTCAATATTGCATCAGGATCATAATTCAGAGTTTGTGTGTCCATTTGTGTGTGTGTGTGTGTGTGTGTGTGTGTGTGTGTGTGTGTGTGAGTGTGTGTGTGTTCACGTGTGTTCCTGAAGGGAAACAGTGGTTGTCTGTTCACATCCCTGTAAATAATGGTTCTCTGCCCTCTCAGCTGTGAATACCAAAAGGGGCCGTGCTGTATTTGTTGGCACTATCCTGTCAAAGTAAATCAGCTGTGTAGCGTGCAAACCAGCAGCAGAAATGTGTGTATCATGTCCCTCACACGGCTGTGAGTGTGCATTTGGTCTTCATGCAAGTGCGAGCTACAAACAAAATGAGGTGAACCTCTTACGAACGTTGCTCCATAGAGCTTCTAGTGGTCCAAAACTCCACAGAGGACCTCTAAGCTACGGTAGATAAACAGCTTGTGAGGGGCCAGCAGGTCTCAGGTCAGGGCTTTGAAGTCCTGAGTCGAGGCTAAAACCATAAAAGATTCCAGTTTTTCCTTTGTGCTGGCGTACACAAGCAACGCAACCTTCCCTCATGTTCTCATTTGCAGCACACTTTTATATAACTCACTTTTTCATCATTGGGGAGAATATAAAGTCATTCCACGACTGGAGTCACAAGTCACTGCTGGTTAAGTCAGCTGCAGGTCTCCTTTGTTTTTGTCAAGTTTAAAGTTACGTGACTGGAGCACGCACCTCTGTGCGCAATGACTCAACACTTAATACACACTGCGTGGGTGAGACCAAAACATCCTGCAGCCATTTAAAAAAACATCTCCCCCTCAAAGAAAAGAGGGGATTGACTAAAGCTGACAAAGACTGGCATAAATAAGTGGATGTTGACAAGGATGTACATTATTGGAGCATTATTATGTTTTAATGGAGTGCAGATCCCAAAAAAACTGTATAAAATAAAGGGCTGTGAATGCAATCTGCTGAAACCTAAGTGAGCAACATGCAGTGAAAAAGAAGACTGTGCATTCTTAGACATCAGATATATCTTTTTTTATAGCTGATGACTCTAAAATTCAACAAGGGCAGTGGAAGAGAAAGTAAGCAGGCGGATAAATGAAACTGTGTGAATGTGGTTTCAAGGGGACAAGAGGAAAGTGTGTAACTCTGACTCTATGTGTGTTTTCACCAGGTGAGGTAGCTGGAGGCTGGTGGTAACTTCTCACCATTTGTGTGCAGGGGGAGGGAGGGGTGAGTGAGGGGTGCTATGAAGGGAGCACAGCAGATCAAGCCGAAACTATTTTCTCACCATGAAAGTGATTTCTGTTTTCATGTTTTCCACAGCGTCTCACCTCTAGAGAACCGTGAACACACAGCTCACAACATCTTTCCCACCTAAATAAGACTGTGATTGCTCCTTCAAGGTGCCTGTTAGAGTGGAATAATCTGCAGTCGAGGGTTTTACAAAACCAGTTACACCCCGATTTCACAATCAGGATTTGGTTTCTAGCTTCTTCCCCAGTTCACCACCGTCATGGAAGGTTGGATGTGTTTTTGGACTGGTTGACATATATGAGTTTGTCGTGTGCTACGTGGTCATTCCCTGCCCTAATTGAATTTATTTGTTTGCTCCTCGTTAGAAACAGCCCCGGGCTGCCAACGACAAAGTCAAAAAGACAAGTCTTACACACAAACACACACACGCGTGCTGATCTACTTAAGTGTCGGCCTGAGCTCTTTGTCCTCCCTGACATTAAACCAGGTACAGAGACAGGACAGGAAGCTGAGAGGGCCAAAAGGTTGTCTAAGGATCTTTTCCCTGGAATCAAGATGCTACCCATTCCCACTATTTACTAAAATCACTGCACCACACTCAACCTCAATTTGATATCGATATTAAGATTAAGATCCAATTAAGATACATTTATTTGTCCCAAACACATGCACAGACACAAGGAGGGAAATTAAACCTCTGCTTTTAACCCATCTGGTGCAGGACACACAGAGCAGTGGGCAGCCATGTACGGCGCCCTTGCTCAGGAGCACTAATCCAGGTTCATCTTTTTGTTGTTTCTCTGTGGAGTCGAACCAGAGACCTTTTCTGCCCATAGTCCAAGTTTCTGCCACTAGTCCACCGCCTCTCCCCAAAAGTGCAAGCGCCCAACGTGGGGCTCGAACCCACGACCCTGAGATTAAGAGTCTCATGCTCTACCGACTGAGCTAGCCGGGCTCTATATATGTACTACAACCTTATACTAAAATCTTGTACACAACTGCAGGTTGAACTGACTGATAACACATCTGTGAAATGATGCTTTGTCTCTTAAGACTCAAGGAGACACAAGGACAAAACTGAGGCCTGATTCTTGATGTCCTCATACCAAACAACAACAGCACTGAGACCTTTGACCCGAGAGCTTATATCACTGATCCTTAACATTTAGACATGTAAACAGATGGATCAGCAAAGACATGAACATATATTTAGGTTGGTTAATTGGTTGGTGAATTGATTGATTGATTAATTGAGTTTGGAAACAGGAAGTCATAAGTGATAAGCATCCTCTTCCTCAGTAACCCTGTGACCATGTTTAGTCCTTTAGTCAAAACTAAGACACCAAACAATACAGTGTAACACTATGAAACCCTCGTTAGTGTCACTTGTTTCCAGCGCAGATCAACGTATGTTTAAAAAAAAAAAATCAGAGACGACAAAGCACTGTGTGTGTGTGTGTGTGTGTGTGTGTGTGTGTGTGTGTGTGTGTGTGTGTGTGTGTGTTTGTGTGTGTGTGTGCGTGTGTGTGTGTGTGTGAGCGAGAGAGAGATGGAAAGGAGTGAGAGAGCGAGAGAGAGCGAGAGAGAGAGAGAGAGAGAGAGAGAGAGAGAGAGAGAGAGAGAGAGCGAGAGAGAGAGAGAGAGAGAGAGAGAGAGAGAGAGAGAGAGAGAGAGAGAGAGAGAGAGAGAGAGAGAGAGAGAGAGAGAGAGAGAGAGAGAGAGAGAGAGAGAGAGAGAGAGAGAGAGAGAGAGAGAGAGAGCGAGAGCGAGAGAGAGTATGCGTGTGTGTGTGTGTGTGTGTGTGCTGGAGCTGTCCGCGGTGCTGAACTCAACTCACTCGTCTACGAGCTATTTAGCCGCGACACAGCCAGCCTGAGGGCAGAGGCTCTACCACCCTTTCATTTAATCCTTAAAACAAACAACTACCTTAATCCTCTAATTCATTAAGGACGTGAACTGACATCGAAACACATCCTCCTTGCACAAAAACACTCCGCGACTAGAGGTTACAGAGAACACACGCACTAGCACTGACACCACAGTGACATTTGTAGTGATTTGACCATTAGAAATGACTCCATGTAATATCAACTTAAAACGAATCAGTGCTGCGAATAACAAAAACAACTATAACAGCAGCAACAAACGTCTTAGCTGTGGGAGAAAACCAGGACAAGACAGCAGCTAATAACCTGGTGGTAAATTATCTGAACGATTTGTATGTTACACTCTCGAATGTTGAGGAAAAACCGAACTTTAATTGCTGCTCTGATTTTACCAGTTAGTCTCGGTGAGGAAAACAAACAATGAATGTATAAAGTGAATGAAACCTACCTTATTCAAGCTGCTTCCGCTCTTCTCCTCCTCTTGCTCTCTGCTGTACTTTATGTGTTTCGGTGAAGCGTGTGTCCGTCCTGCCGCTCCGTTAACGGGACTGCACCCCCACCGATGAAAACACACCGTCCTCCTCACAACCAGGCGTCAAACCAGGCGGATTTAGACACCGCACACTTCCTGTTCACGTTCAACAAAATAAAACCTCAAGATGAAATGACCTTGTTCTAAGCATTTCCACAGACTCTGTCGCCTCGGCTGCAGGACAGATGGTGAACAGGCGAACACTGTCTCCATGACATGTTGTGGCTGGCTCCATCTCTAACAGAGGCTGCTAATGAAGATACTGAAACACAACTGCAATTTAATATCAACCTAAACATTACCTCTTTACACATTATTAAAAATTTTTATTTTTATTAAAATACTGGAAAACCAAAATATCAGGGAAGGATACAATTTGATCCACGTTCCATCTCTCTTAACTGTCCTTCAACAACAACTACCCCCTCACAATAGTTCCACCTCCTGTTTCTGGTAACTGGATGGCTACACAGGCTAATGAGAAAATCACTAGAATATTATTATTCATGAGATTAACAGTAAAAGTGTAATAATGAGTCATTTAATATCAATCAGACAAAAATGAAGGATGTGTTATTGCATATATGCTAAATATGTATAAGGGTTGATATAAATATTTAGGATTAGACCTAAACTAGACCTAGCTCCAGTGTAGTCTAATGGAGGATGCAAACGAACTACTCACTCCATGTTCCCATTCTTCGTCTTCTCCCTCTTATTATTTCTTTTATTTTGTATGGTCGAGTCGTCTTACTTCCTGTCTCGTTGTGTGCATTTGATGGCACTCACAAAATGGCCGCGCCCTCCGACGTCAGCTGTGTCGGAGGGATAATCAGTGGGGCAGCTCAGCTGCTTCAGAGCCATGATGGCTCCTGCAGGCTGCTGCCCACTCTCAGCTTCCACAGAACCAGGCGCAGTTCCACCTCAGCGATTAGTGAGAGGATTCTTCTTTTGTGAGATTTAAATCCAGAGTCATGTTCACCCTGGAAAGTGTGGTGAGTTAGAATAAAGACAGACATAAAATAAGAATTTGAAATAGATACAAAAATGAGAAAAAAAATGTGTTTCATATTTATAAAGCCTGATTTCATCATATGTTTCTGTTGCACGAGCAGAGCTAATCTCAGCCCTAATCTCAGAAACACATCAAATTATCTCACATTACGCTCCGCCCCTCAGCCCGTGCTCATCTTGAACCGTGAATGTCAGAATAGCGCGTGCAACTCTCCTACTAATATTATGCATCCCAGTGTTATGCCTGCACAAGCTGTGCACGTGCGTGAGTGTGCACCCGTGTGAAAGGTTCCCTGACAGAAAGGCTCTTTGAGATTCTCCTCCGTGTGCAGAGCTGTTTACCCCTGGAGTCTTTGACTTTACATAATCAAATACATGCTGCTTTTTTTGTTGCAGTGCCATGAGGCAGGGGATGTGAATACTGAGCACAACCAAAACTACAAAGTGCGTAGCTGAAAAAAAAAAAAACAGGATGATGAGCTGTGGTGGAGAGGCTTGTTATATTCACTGCTCTCATCAGGCAAACAGAGCATCAAAGCCAGTGTTTCAGAAAAATAAGATCCAGCCAGGGTGTTGATTTCTTCATTCATACCCCCCCCCCTTAATATGCATGTGCCCCGAGTCCTCGTCCTGCTGAAGTGTACAGTCAATGCCACAGTGAGTATAAATGTGATTTGTGGATACAGAAACCTGTTTCGTCAAGGTCAAAGGTCAGAAACGCAGTGTTAATTATTTCTGTCACTCTGGAGAAGATCGTTTGCCAGACGTGCTGTGGAATGATGGAGGGTTGGGAGCAGATGAACAGGGGATGGTGCTTCTCCTCCGCTCTGTCTGTGGCTGATTCTCACCTCACGTCAGTTGTCACTTGAGTCATTTGAGCTCGTCACGGCTCCAGGGAGACATGACTGCTGTTTTCCAGTTTTCAGAGAAACACTCAGCAGCCATTTCTCTCCCACAGCAGAGGATCCAGTTTGCTTTCCAGATCTGATCAACAGTGGATCGGATCCTCCAATGTGATGGATTGTTTTATTCCATCTTCTCCAGCCCATTGAAGAAACCATTTAACCGTTTTTCTCCTCAGGCGTTATGGTGCTTTCCAGATGACTGAATACACTTGAAAACAGACATAAATTGGAGATTGATTTCTTGTGTGTGTTACAGACTGTGATTGATTTACTTTAAATTATGAGCAAACACAGAGGAGCTCTGGAAAAGAGGCTTAATGTGCTGTCCTGAGGCAGAGATGTGGATGAAGAGCTGAACCGGGTTCGAGTCCGACTCAACTCAAACATTCCCAGTCAGAAGTTGGAGACTCTCCCCTGTCTTTTTGTTGTTTTGTTTGCAAGATTAAGCAAAACCCAACAGAACTTGGTGGAGGATTCAGCGTAGGTCAAGAAAAATCCCATGCAGATCCAAAAAATCCTTTTCACATTGTAAAAATCGTGGAATGCTGCTTTAAAACATACAGTGTTGCCTAGATACAACAGCAGCCTCATCTGGTGGCGCCGTGTGTCTCTCAGGTTGGTTGAGTGTTGTGCCGCCCGCGGACCAGACACATGTCTCTGAGTGCCCGTTGTACTTTGCCTCTCAACCACGAGTTTCGAATACACGTGTCCGTCATTTGGTTCATATATGATAAGACAGTATAGCTGTTCAACCAGGCTAGGTGAGGTTGATGTGTAGCTTATATTCATCAAGGACAAACGTGTGGAAGCTCCAGCACCTGAGTGTTTGGTTAACGTCTGAGTTGACTCCACCATCAGACATAGACCCAGACCTCGTGAGACAGGGCGTCGTTTGACACTTTCACTGTTTTCCCAGATAATTATTCATGGGTTTATGAGAATGTGCAGTCTGATTGAATTTAACGGAACTGATGAGTTGTTCTACAGATCGTTACTTAGTTTGTAAAAGACCATAATGATTTGATATTGAAAGCTATATTAATACTGTATCATTATTCATAATGGACATAGACTTGGGACATGGGGACTCTTCTTTGGTGACTTGGATTCAGACTCAGACTCAGGGAATGAATGCCACACATGAACTATCAAACATCAATGTGGGGAAATGAAGGTGCTAATGGAATTCACCAAACTACAAACGAAATTGGAATTCATGTTGTGACATTTCGCAGTTCACATTATCTACAATAGACTGAACACCACTGGAGTCTGTTGCTTCGCCCCCCCGCCCCCCTTCGCTCTTCACCCGGCCTGACTCACCACAGGAAATTACTTCAGGATTGCATGATGCATCCAAATGTCACACGGTGCTTCATAATGTGTCAGGGAAGCAGAGCATGTAGAGTGCACTAGGTTCATTTACCTTATTAACATGCATGTTGATACTGAAACCAGTGGGACCTAAGAATTAATATCTAGAGTAATAATTATTTAATCAGGCATTCTCCGAGATTTTCAGAGAACAGGAGACATTTTCAATCGGCAAATAAATACAACTCAACACATGACCTACTTAGAACAATAATATGAATCATGAAAAACATCACCAGGGGGAGGGGGGATGGAGAAATGCAGCTGTAGGACAGATTGTAGCTCATTCCATTTTTGAAATGTGTAGAATAACAGAAGCCAGTTCTGCCACCACTGCAAACGTAGGGGGAATCTGAGGTGATGTAGTTACTGGATGATGTATTGTACTGACTAGTTTTAAATGAGAGCCCCAACTAGATAATATACAAAAGAATATACACATAATGATAGAGGTATGGTCGGTAATATTAATAACATATGGAAGAAACCACTGCAGAGAACAAACACCTTTATCTCCATTTCTTTGATTCCTTTCCTTCATGCGTTCAGTGGATTGTAAACACACTTGGACTCACAGGACCACATGGTGCTGGTTTATTGCACAGAATTTCATTTGGCTTCCTGATGAACAATATCGTGTTGTTTCCCTGGATAATATCAGCTGAGTTTACAGGTTGGTTATGTTGTGTTCTTCTTTAATAAGTCCCTCTCTCCTGTGTGTTTATGTACACCTCCATCATATACTGCGTGTGTTTTCATATGGACATGCTCATGTGGTGTTTCAGACGTGCAGTCAGCGGAGATGTGATAGTCCCAGAGGGAGGGAGGGAAGCTGGAGGAGCAGCTAGAGCAGATCACGGCCTCACACTCATCTGAACACGCCATCGATCTTGGGAAATGAGCCGCTCGTCTTTCTGCTGCGCCCTCCATTATCACCGACATACATATTTCAAGTGCTCGTTCTTTTTCACAGCACTGAATGGTTCTGTCCTTTGCTGACTTCTACAGTTTGGACACATTTAACATGGATTCCATGAAAGCATTGGAATTTGCAGCCCTTGTGTGTCACCAAGTCAAAATTTTAATCCATTTATGTTCAGTTTTATCATTTAGGATGGGAATCTGAATTGGGGGTTTATGCCAAGTAGGTTTACACATACAATAAATTTGCTGTGTTATGTTGGTGCATCAGTACAGAAATATTAAAAACACCAGAAAAATATATGTACAACATGAATTAATTTATTTGTTATTGGCCACAGAACATTTAAATGTCACAGTTAACTATGGCTTATGTGCTCAATTTACAACTCTTAAAGTTTACAAGGCGTCTCACCTCCCTTTGGTCTCTCTATTTGTTTACAGCACTGTCCCACCAGATGCATCATTCATGTATCATCCTCCTGAATCTCAAGAACCTGCTGTAGACTCCTCAGCTCATTTAAGTACAATGTTGGGTGAACTTGAAATATCAAGTTTAACTGCAAACAACTAACCCGTTTGTTTAGAGTAGTTCAGGCAACATGCATTTCTTAGTTGACTCAGCTAGATGACCTGCAACCCTCCACATCCTCCTCCTACAACACCATGTCCAGTGGTTCTCAGGGGAACTACAAACTATACCTGCTTGTAATCATCAGAATACTTGTCAAAGGAAGTATTGAACAAGTACACCATATAAATGTTACATAGATGAAAGCTGGATGAATTTAAACCTTACTGTAATCAGCTTTTAGCAACTTAAAAAAAGCCAAAAACTCTTTATGGACAGTTTTAGAATGTGATTTTTAGCTACATAGTGGAAAACAAAACACAATGTATTTAGATTAAAGTGTCACAAGGGTTCTTTTGTAAGTGTAATTTAACATTGAGTAAGTGATACAAAAGCAGCCACACTAACACCTCTCCATGCAGCTTCCCTGACAAACTGTGTCTGTAGTGTAATAAATTCACAAAGCTCAAACATCAGTCAACATTTACTGCCAAAAGCAACACAATCAAAACAAATGATAACTTACACTGTACAGTCATGAATATCAACACACAGGCATCAGTCCAACGAGGGAATCGAACGGTGCCTCTGAAGAATCTATGTGGAATCCTGACATTTTACACTGATATTCAATTTAAATGCTGGTAATGGAAAAAATTGTTTTTAAAATATAAACGACATATTTACTTTTGCTCCAAAACCAGCCATCATTTAAAAATGGATACCTGCCTTAGAAAAGAACTGAGAACTTTCCGGTATCCGTTTAACAAAAAGGTCAAACCAATCTATGGTTCATCTTATTGACTGGAGACAAGATTTTAGAAATAAAGTCACACTGAAGACCATAAATTTGATCTCATGAAATGTGTCATATTGACTGAGTGTATAAATTCAGACGTCATTGTGAGACGAGTGTCACATGCAAGACACACGGCTTCTCGAGGAAAGTTAATGTGGTAGGTTCTTCTCCGCTGCTGTAAATTACACACATCACACAGATACATATTATTTTAAATTATAAGCCTTCAAATAGTCCTTAGAAATCAGTCAAATTAACCATATTAATAATATGAATTGACTTCCCAATCAATGGGATGCGTGATCTCTGTGAGAAGATCTTACTGATTTCACAAATATCAAACAGTGCTTGTTCTTAAAAAGTGCCCATTTGTGAGTTACATTAGGTATAATACTGTTAGTTTCTAGTTTAGTGGTGCACAGCCCTCACACAGTAGTCATTATGTTGACCCTCACCACACACACACACACACAGCGGGGCAATCGTTCAAGTTTGACTCCGGACAGAAGCTCCATCTTGGTTTGAGTCTTTGTCTACCGTGTTGAAACGCTGCAGAACGAGCCCTGTGTCCATGATCTGATCCATGAAACATCCCCAGACGCTGCAAATCTGTGGTTCTTTGTTTCAAGCACAGACTTCCTGCCCTGATGCAGCACACAGATTCAAGATCCACGCAAACAACAAGCTCTTTATCTGACACCTGCTGGACACCCAGTCAACAGCTTCTTCATCGAATGTGTCAAGGGAGAATGAGGGGATTTCAACCCTGGAGGTCAAATGTCCGGAGGCAGTGACTGGAGCAGCAATAGGCCACAAAACTCACGGTCGTCCTGAAGAGAGACCAGAAAGGAGACAGTAAGAGAGGTTAGTTAAGAGGAATTCATTTGTAAATATAGAACAAGATTCGTACTGTTTTGTTTAGAAAATCCAAATGGGGAACAGAGGTGTGTTTGTTCTAACCTGCGGTGCACTCCTGCCAGGGCGGTGTCACGGAGGGGGAATAGCTTGGGGTAGATGATGGTGAACATGGCCTGGCTGCAGCGGTGACAGTGACCCAGAGGGAACTGCAGCAGGTCCAGGAGGCTCCTTGGGAGGGTGATGGGAGGCAGCAGGTTCGGGTCTATAAACCAACAACACAGGAATACTTTTACTTAGTGAATATAGGGCTGGGCGATATGGGAAAAAATGTTATCACGATATGTTTTTCCATATTGATCGATCTCGATTCTTAACACGATATGTAGTTTTTGATCAGTTTCCTGAAGCCGTCCCTCTCCACTGTGCTCAGGGGCATCATATCTGTAGCTAAACAATAAGTAATAGCGCTCGTTATATTTTTCCCCCGCTTCGATTGTTTTCATATGGGGCAATGGCTGCAAAACACGACTGGATGGACTGTTGTTTTGCTAACATAGCATCGCTAACGTTAGCGATGCTAACAGGAGACGTAGTGGTCTTGCCTGTCTCTTTGGTTGGTGACGTGCAAACTTGAGCCCGCAGAGTCAAACTCTCTGTGTAATCACTGGGATGGTGCCATCTCAGGTGATTGAAAAATCGCCCAGCCCTAAGTGAATATACTGACAGTATCTGTCATTTTATTGCTTATGTTCCTTTGTGGCTCTCTGCTTTACTTTCAAACATTTCTACACCAGCCAGTAAGGTGAACACCCGGTAAACAGAGGCTGTGTCCAATATCGGGGGATGCCTCCTTCATAGAATGCGGTCTATTTAGACTGAATTGATACTCAAACATACACTTGCCAACGCCATTACTTCCCCGAGGTGCAATAAACCCCTGAATGGGTTGGCCTGAGAAGGATCAACGAGTTGAAGCCTTTGTTTTGGGGCTATGAAAGGACGCATGTGTAGGAAACATTTGTGGGACAGTCTTGTTGCGCCGCTGTAACACAACGGGTCTTCAAGCCCCTGAAAGATGTGGCCCCAGAATTGAGGCACAGCTATTGTGACTTTACACCTCACCTGTTGGCCGGTGGTGGTAGATGCGGTGCAGCGTCCTCATGGCGAGCTCCTCCAGGGGAACCACGTTCTCCTTCTCTGAGCCCACCACCTTCACTTCGGCTGATAACCCGACCAGAGCTTGACTCAGCGCTGTACCCGGGACCTCCCTCAGGTCGCCCTCCAACACCTGCGGTGACACGCCGCACCTGCACAGAAGCAACACGCGACGGGTCCATCATATTTTTCTCTTTTCTATAATCTAGCTCCATCATTCAACCAATGCATGTTGGCAGTTTTCCAGGTTAGCTCTTACCCGCTGCAGCCGATGACCTTGTTATACAAGTATGAGGGGAGGCCTTTCAGGTCCACGTTATTGTCCACAAAAACAAACTGCAGCTCCCGCGATCTGCCTAGATCTGAAACACACATACAGCATATTCACATTTCCCTGCTTATTTCATCCACATCACCATGGCAACGGACAGATAACAGGTTATACGGACCCAGCGGTAGAAAGGTCAGCCGGTTGGCGGCCATGGAGAGCTGGTTGAGGCGGTGGAGCCAGCAGAGCTGCCGGGGAACCTGGCACAGCAGGTTGTGGTCGGCTGTCAGATTCTGTAGAGACACACAGCGATGCAGACGATGTGGTAGAGACATCAGCTGATTCATGGACACGTCCAGAGTCTCCAGTTCGTGCAGATCCCCGATCTCTGGAGACATCAGACAAACACAAGAGAGAAAGACTGAATCAACCTTAACAAACATCGAAAAAGAAGCATAAAACTTGAGTGAAGTTTTTATACAAAAAAGTTAGAATATGAATTACCTTTAATAGTCTTTGATAATTCAAGCCTTTTTTCATTTATAAGCTGACTATCAGCTGATCAGTTAATTTCATCTAACCTCTCTAAATAGTCTGGAACCAAAAAGAACATTCTGATAACCAGGCCGACACGTGGGCGTTTCTGAGTAAAATGTCCTGTTCTACAGAAACTTACAGTGAGTGAGAAGATTCAGTCAATTTTAAAGAAATGTTGACAGAGACAGTTGTGAACACATCTGTAAACTAGATTTTTCAAGGTAATGAAACAACAAGGATCAACACAATTTACCATTTGAGATAGTCTTTCAAAAGGTAGATGGGTAAAATTGTAATCTCACGTTTACCTGTTTCCCAATAAACAATCATAGATTACGGACATGTCACCAATGTTTTCATTTTTAATAAAAATTAAAAATTGTGATATGTCTTTTAAATGTGAGGTTGAACAATAACTGAGTTTATTTTTTCTCAAGCGTAAAATGTTACTAAACAGAATAATCTTGGATTTTATCTTTTAGTTATGGTGGTTTCTGTTAATATTGCCTCACTCACAGATTATATTATCAGCACCTTGTTCTTGAGGACAGTGACTTCATTTTATTTGAGTGTTGCTGTTGCCCTCTGCTGGACAACAAGATACAACTAACCCACAGTTACAGTTGGAATTGTTACATAAGAAGACTAAATGTCAGCTGGCAAACATGACTTTGTACCTGGTACAGATAAAAGGTTAAATCGATTTGCTTGGGTTTAAACTGTGTGTAAAATAGAAAACTGTCGTTAAGAGAGTGAACCACATGACCTGTGTGGTGCAGCACACATACACACAAAGATGCTTTTCTTTAAGTTTATATGTTGGCTTTTATCTTATTCATCTGTTACAGGCAGTTAATAATAATGTATTCAGTTGTTTTTTGAGACTTCAAGTGTGTCATGTTTTTGTCTTAATGCTTTTATTAAACAAACTGATATCATTCATCACAAAGTAAAATTTGGTGCAGTTGAAGAAGACATTACCGAAAAAAAAAACAAGGCAGACAGCTGCTGGATTTTACCTGGAGGAAGGTACTTCAGCTGGTTATTGGACAGTCTCAGGTGTCGCAGGGACCTCAGTCGGCCAATCTCTGGACAGAGGAGCTGGAGTGCGTTACTGCTCAGATCTAAGGACTGCAGCCTGGCCAGGTTTCCAATAGCTGAGGATCAAACCACAGTCACATAAATGATGTCCAGCAGACAAACTTAACTAAGTGACAAAGAGAGATGACAGAAATAAGTGTACTCAGGAATGTTGTTGTGACGTATGGTGTACTTACCTTCAGGAATAATCATTATGTTGTTTGAGTGCAAATACCTTGAAAAGAAAAACGAATGTTACTATTCAAACTGATTTTCATTCAGATTATTTGTTTCATCACGTAATTAAGAGGAAAGGACCCAGTTAGGTACAATATCTCTTATACCAGGGACTGCTGATTAGGGTGGGCAGTGAGTTAGACTTAGCTATTTGATATCTCATCGGTTAAAGTTCACCAATAGTATGAGGTATTTTGTTATCATGTCTGTGAGGTGCTGGTGTCAACTCTATCTGTGTAATACCAGCCTGGTAAAATATATCATTTCAGCAGATGCAAATTATAAAGACTTCACAATTGACATCTGCATCTGTAAGGGACCGGCAAAATTCAAAATGCACCCCTCTTATTATACCAGACAATAATGACATCACAACACAAAGGACGCTTGTGAAGGGACGTAGCAACACTTTGGAGTAAAATAACTCCATAATGAAAAACAATATTTAGATTATTTGCACAAAAAACACAGCCGAGCCAAGCACTCACAGTTCAATTAGGTTGGGGAGCTTCTGAGCCAGATTGTCAGGCTGAACGAGAGAGAGAGAGAGAGAGAGAGAGAAGAGCAGAAATAATCAGTGAATACAAGAGTTACTTCCTTACTGAACTTCAGTATATTTTATTATATTTTCCATGTATCTCTACTTTACATAAGCAGATTTATTATCAAACGCTTTTCACTTGTACTCCAGTGCATATATCAGCAGATATCTCTACTTTCAACTGCACTACATTTTAACAATGCATTATCTGTCATGTTCACATTGTTTTTGTATTTTTAAAAGTACCGATAGTCAGATCTGAAGCTCTTATCGAAACCGTATGTGCAGATAAGATTAAACCACCACCTCCTGCATTAAGGAATAGGCTACACCTGACAAATACTTTTACCTTCAGTAATTAAAGTATGTTTAAAATCAAGTACATACTTGCATTACCTCACTTAGAAAAGTTTCTGAAGCACATTTGTGTTTATTCATTTCTACTTTGGGTAAAACGTGTGCTGCTTAAAACGTGTCTGACACAGTGGAACCATCACGTCCTGCTGGGTGCTTACCAGTGTTGTGAGCGAGTTCATCTTCATGTACAGTCTCTCCAGATACTGTAGGCCTTCATCCTTCAGCAGCTCCACGGGGAACACGTTCAGGTTCTTGTAGTTGAGGAACAGGTTCTTGTGGCGCTCCTGTTTGGCCATGAAGATGGTGTCGTGGAGTTCAGTGGCCATTGCTGAGGAGACCTCTCTCTCCTCCGATGGAGAAGCCCGGGCTCTGCCTCCTTCGTCTATGGCATCACTGAGAGGAGAACAGAGACACAGCAGAGACAGCGGAGCAAGGTTAAACTGAACTCAGGCCTGTGCTTAGCTCACAAACTGTGTGGCTGCAGGAGATAACAGCTGCTCCAGGAGATGAAGTTACTGTCAGCAGCACCAGCAGCAACAGCCTGTAGCCTGAAGCTAGCGTCTGCTGCTAGCTGACAGGTTCCATACCCATCACCGTTAGCATGCTAGCTAGGAGGCTGCTAGTAGCCGTTTGCTTTCAATAACAGGAAGGAAGCTATTTACCTTAACTGTGCGGGAGTGTGTTTATTTCATTTTAATCCCCACACACACTCGGGACCTGCTTGTACTTAGAAGGGTGCTTTTAAGAAGACATGAAGCTCGAGACGTAAAGTAAAGGGTAGTAAAGCAGCGACAACGTGTGACGTCACTCATCTTCTTCCTCTTCTATTTTCTCCTAAATGGTGCTTGGCTGCCACCTGTTGGTACAACTTTAGAATGCATCGTATTTATATAGAACATGTATTCAAGGGCAGTTTCCCTCCATTCAATGTTGTGCTTTCACCTCGCTGATGATATCTTTATTTAGTACAAAACAAACAATATGTAAAATATGATGCTTGCTTATAAACAACCCAACATACTACTGTATATCAAGTTATTGAAATGAACTCACAGACAAGCTACTTTATTAACTAATGTTTGATTAAATTATTTTAAATTTTCACATTTTTTTCTTGTGATTTATGACAATTGCAACACTTTTATTTCCCTCTTGGTATTAATTAGGTTTTTATTTTATTTAAAGAGAACTTTAACATTGGAAATTTTAAGAACATCTAGTGATAATACAAATAAGAAAATTCAGATTTCAAGATAACATTTTAAACACATGTCTATCTATGACTCAATCTTTATAATGTCCTTGCTTGAAATTTACTTTTTTCCACTTTTGAGACGTATTGTTTTAAGTCCTACATTCAGATATGTATGTTGGCATAGGCAAGTTGAATTTACATACCAAAATAGTTAATGTATTAATGTGCACGAAATACCTTGCTGTATGTGATCTAACAGCTACAAAGTGAATGCATCAAACTCATATTTAGTTACTTAATTATGTTAAGTCGTTACTTGGAATAGGATCTCTCTGCATCTTTCTACACCTTTCTGTTGGAGATCCAGTTTTATATTTAGCTCTGCCATTAGTGGGCTGTGCTGGTAATCACATTGACCCAGTACTCTTGTTTGGAAGTCACTTAGCTGAATTGCATTAGAAATTCTACACCTGTATACCACTAACATGCAGCTAGTTCTCAAAATGGAATTTTAGATGGGTAGCTAGTTAATTGTTTTTAGGGATGACAAACGTTAGATGCCTGAGATTTTTTAGCTGTCCAAGTACACACTGTGTGTACATTGCACAGCCTCTGAAAGTTTCTGCCCTGCAACCTAAATTTACTGCACAAACTCTACCAGATAAACTTAATATGAAGGATTCGGTATATTACCCTAACTAGCGATAGTTGAACTGTAGCAACATTGGTGCAAAGAAGACACACAGTTCCCAGAAAGACGAGCAGCGAAACAGTTTGCATACATTTTTATTCATCTTAAATCTCATGTAGAAAAAAAGAATCAGAGAAACAGACATTCTCTTTTCCTTCAGCCAATCATTTCCCCAGTACTCAGATTATATTGATAACAGGAAAAATTCTTACAACAGCATGTACAAAAGAAAACCAAAAATGTAACTTTCGTCTAACAGATCATTGCAGTTGAAAAACAAGAGCTGGAAGGCTATGAATAATTTACACACATCAAAACTTGGTAACAAATTGGCCATCGGTGTAACAAAAAAAAAACAAAGACGGAAGAAATTTGTTCGATTTGAAGTCCGCTCTGTGAGGTGTTCCAGTGGTATAAGTGAGGCAAAAATCAGACCACAAACAGTGAAATACCCATCATGACCTCATCACGTCGGTTCAAACCGCCACGCGGCCACCACAGTCTGCTGCTGTGGGCGGACTGGACCGGAGGAATCATATCACTGAGACTCCCAGCCTGAAATTACAAGCCTGCCCTGTGAGGGTGGGAAGAAGACTCGTGAAAAAAGAGGAAAAAAAAAAAGAGGAGAGAATAGTAACAATGTTTTTTTTCTGGGATTATGATCACCATGGCAACAGGTCTAGGCACAAGGAACAGTACCTGTTATTCCTGTAATAAAAAAAACGAATACAACATCTTTATCCAGCTCCTCACACACTTGAGGTGTTTCTCAAGTCACACCTGTTCCAAATATATGGTAGCCAGAAATGACTTACTTGAATTTGTGCAACACAAAAACTAAATTGAAAGTTAAGTATCAGTTTTGCTTGTTTATATTTAAGTTCAGTTGTGTTTCTTTACCAAATAACATGTTTACATTTTGTTGTTAAAAAAGAAAGAATAAACCTATTTTCTTGTCAAGGAAAAGACCCCCCAGAAAACAGATGCATGTAATAAAGTAACAGCAACGCACGAGAGCCCCAAACTGGAACGACACTTCAAAGTAGTGGGAGGAGGGGAGGGAGAGGGGAGTGTGGAGAAAGGGAGGAGGTGAGGAGGCTTTAACTGCAAGGGAGGAACACGCCACCACCTCTCACAGCAGGGCCTGAACTTCCTTCCTCCTTCCAGCTCCTCTCGCAGGCGAGCATCCGAGAAATAAAACCAGCCTTTTAGTCTATTCTAAGTCCCCCCCCCCACCCCCAAAAAAAAGTTACAGAACTATTCTTTATGATCTATTAGGAGCCTGAATGATCTGAGAATGGTTTGGTTTGTGGTTTGAATTTGACCTTATCAACAGCTCTCACAAAGTCGACTGTTGTAGCCAAACAAAAGAGATGAAATGTTTTTTTCTGTACATGTATATAGATTGAAAAAGGAAAAAAAAACAGTGAGGTAGATGGATGGTTGAAGGAATAACAACAAAACCTTCCCCCGAAATAGCAAAAGAACGTACAAATATTAGAAGGAAAAAACAACTTGTAGGGAATTTGTACAGTGATTTAACACGTCACATGAAAAGTAACATAAATAACCAAAAACATCTGGGCTGGGGAAATCCAAACACCGCTTTTTGAGGTTAATGAGCCAAATCCGTTCCATGTGGTCCTCTCTGATAATACACCACTTCATATTGTCTGTTACACTCTTAGATGTTCAGCACATGGGACCTTCAGTTAGCTCTCTTGTCGAAGTCAGGTTGAGTTGTCTAATAACAGAACATGACCAGGATTTGTTTAATAGGTTTAGCATCATCCTCGGGTGCGAAATCGTATTCTTCCTAAAGCAATTTTCAAAGAAATTCTCAGTGCTGTTAGATAATTCCACCCATTTCTCAATCCACCTTAACTTCAGCAATCTTCTACAAACATGCTAATATGTTGAAAACAGATAAATAATATGGATTACTCCAGCAGCACCCTTGATTCAAGAGAAACAATGATTAGCAGGAAGTGAAATTATCCAAACAGACATGTTTTTTTCTTCTTTTTTTTTTGCACTTGCCTTCAGAAAACAAGATGTCCACACTTGCTTCTGAACTGAATCAATTCCATTTTGAATTTAGTCTGTATCTTCAACGCAGTTTTTTTACGCAGCAAACATTTTATGAAGCCTGAAAGGTCCAAAAAAACGAATGAAATATTAGAACCGATGAACTCATCAATAATACTGTTATCTAAATAATCACAATGGAAAGTAAAAGGAAAATACTAATATTTACTCTGTGTGATTCATTTTACTCCTCTTTATCTTTCACTTGCTCATTATATTCTCCAGAACTTCAGTTTTCCTTTTTTAAGTTGGAACACTTTTTAATCCAATTCTATGTGTGCGTAGCATCTGCCTAGCTTGCCTTAAAGTACTGCTAGCTAAACACAAAGAGCCCCTTTCAGCTAGCAAACCAGCTGCAGCTAAATGTGCCTAATTAGCTAGCTACCACTATTAAGAAGGCATCATGCATTTGTTTTCATAAATTCTTTTAATCTCTAAATTTGTGTTTCATGTCTCTATCAATTTTGTTTGTCATTTAATGACGCATGTATCGAAATAAACAGAGTAAAATGAACAAGCTTTGAGCCACATTAGCTAGCTAACTCTGTTGACGTTTGTGTGTTGGCTAAAATGCTTTAGCGTCAAATAATGTTACACGAGAAAAACGAGGGACATCTAAAGAATATATTTAACAGTGAGACCATGAAAAAGGAAAACAAGGAGTTGAAAAATAAAAGTAGAGCTTGTGTAAAATAAGGTTAAGCTAAGTTTAAATTAATTTATCCACTGAGTGATATATATATGAACTATAAAACAAACAATTAAGTGTCTTGTTAATGACGGGACATTAAAACAAAAGTAAAAAAACAAAATTCCATTGATCCGTTTCAATTTTATAACTAACAGTATTATTTATTAATATATTCAGTTGTATTTAGACTCATTGAAGTGCATGGACCCATTGAAAACTTGGAAACCCCATTGTGGTGTCAGGCAGATGTTAGAAACATTGCTCTTGCCTAATGATGAGAGTAAATGCAATAACCCAGTTAGAGGGACATACAATGAGACACAATATGTCTCTGGGTATGACAGCACAAAAAAGAACGTGGAAAAGGATTTTACTTTTCTCTCTGACCTGAGATTTAGTTGGGACTCAGCAGTGACGATTTAATCTCTGCGTATGATGATGGGTCGAGGTGGTCTAGTCCAAACCTTAGAGGACCGAGCTCGAATGTGTCCCTAGAGAACATGAGAACTTCGAGTGCGGCTGGCACCATCGCTGTCCTATCGTCAGATGGGAGGGGACATTACAGGTGTTTTGAAAACACACAATTGCAATTGTCATAACTTTTTTTACGCAAACACAGAAAAGAAACTAGGTCAGATACACTTTATACAGTTACAAGCATTAAAAAATGGACTGTAGTGGAAACGTTCGTAGATCCAACCTGAAAGAGTTCTCTTTTTATATATAGATATTAACTATATTACAACCACAAGAGAAATAAGGAATAGCAGCTTCGTTCTGTACATGATAAATGTCTCCTACCATACAAAAGTTAGAAAAAGTGACACAAACAACTGTTTACATAAATGCTCTGCCCACGAAAAGATGTTGTAAATGTTGGAGACTAATGGCTAGTCTAACAAAATACCTGTTTGTATACAGCAAGGACGCCTTTGAGCAAGGAGCTAAGGCCTTTATAGATCTAGTGTTAATATTTATCTTCCTCTTTATGCTTCATTCCCTTTGCAGTCCTCACCGCTTTCTGTCTTTGCCTCTTTATTGACTTGTGTTGGCAGTTAAACTGTAACGAAACAGCACTTGCGACAGGATGTGGCTGGATTTCAGATAAATTGATGTAACCTCTGTCTATGACGTCAATCTGATATAGTACAGTATGTGTCTGTATCAAACAGCAATAGAGGAGTGGTGTAGGACTGTAGAGGGATATGTCATCAAAAATGAACTAACAGTGTGGTAACAAATCCAAGTGCTTTTGATTTTCTTCCATTTTCAATCCGGTGTGTTTCAGGGCAAGACTGCAGAGGAGATCCTTTGACAAAAAGTATGATTTGGCAACAAATTTGGCAGATTTGACCTTTCTCCCCCTGGTTGTTTAAGATTCAGCAGAATGGCTGTCGACCTGGCATTATGCTGAGACCCATCCTGCGGCAACAAATCTACTGAACGACAGACGAAGACGCTGATCTTTTTTTCATTTGATATGCTTAACAGTTTCACCATAATGCCCGCCCAAAAGCGATCAAAATGCCAGTTGTTTATAAAGGCCTATACATTTTGTCTTTCCGTTTGGAAATATATATAAAAAGTAGCAAACAATGATTTATAAAATAAGATGATCCATAAAGAGAGAGAGACAGAGAGATCTCCCCCAATTATTTTTATATTTTCCTGTCTTTTCCAGTCTTTTTTTTTTCTTTCTTTTTTTTGGTCTTTCCACTCAGCAGCGAGGGCAGTGTCACATCTGACAGCCAGCTGGTAGAAACCACAAGTAGAATAATATGAAAAGAGTGTATGGAGTTACAGCAGAGCATGAACTAACAGTAACAGAAACAACAGTTCCTCCGACTTCCTGTGAGTCTTTGCTCCTCTCTGATTAACCACGCCCAGATAGTGGGGATGGTTTTGCTGTTTTATCTATATTATCTATATATTTTTTTAAAAGATCACACCCACTGTGACATCAGGTTCTGCAGAGCAGCAGGGGGCAGTCTGGCGGTTGTGTCTATCCCATCAGCAAGCAGAAGACTGCGGGAGGGGCATGGCCCTTTCGTTTTTGCGTCCACCGTTCATGTGTGCATACGGCGGCAGATCCTCCAGAGATGGCCGCATTGTGGCGCCCGCGCCTGTCCCGAGCTCTGACCCTGCTGCAAGGCTCGGACCCGACAGCCCGTTGGCCGCCTGCTGGCCTGTCGCCTGCTTGTCCATGGCAGCGGTTGATGTACAGGGAGTGGAAGGGGAGCTGGGGCTCAGTGAGGGGGCAGGTGGAGCCTCTGAGCTCGGGGAGGGCGGGGTCTGTTGGGGGACTAGGGATTGCTGTGGCTGTGTGGACGAAGGTTGGTCCAAAGGAACATCTTCAATGCTGTCCATTTTGTCCAGGTGGACCTGCTGCTCCTCGGTCGGCTTGTTGTCAGCGCTGTAGAAGAAACTAACCTCTTTGAACGACGGCTCCAGTTCATCCTTGATGCTGCTGATGATCTCCACAAAGGCTGGACGCATCTTAGGATTGAACTGCCAACACATTCGCATCAGTTCGAACCTACGCACACACAGGCGCACACACACACAAACAAACACACGTTAGCTCCTCTTACCAACATGCTGAAGCTTCTTTAGGTTTAGCCTGTCTTCTGTGACAGAGCATTTAACTTGTGGTTAAAGGTTTGACTTTCAGTTTACTTACAGTGTTAACTATATAATCATTTATTTGTGGAAGCTTAACACAGTATCAATATTGATGGCCATATATAGAGTTTTTTATTTCAAATAGTACACACAAGCACGTTGACGATTGTTCCATCAGTAATAGTCTCACTGACGGTCACTGAGAAATCCTGCATAGGTGGGCCGATCAAAAAACAAGTTCTTCTTGCTGTTACTTCCTACAGGAGAGCATGCTGCATGTGAGTTCCAGGACTGGACCCCCTGATCAATCACAATATGTAATCTACTGACTGGGAACATGTCAGTGAGGGCCGTTATTTGTCTGACACATGTGACGTAACAAAGTTGTATTCATTGTTCAGCTATTAATTTGTCACAACGTACACAACAATTGAAATAGTAAAGCACTTTATATAAGGTATCATCTTACAATTAATGTAATGAAGGAAGTTTATTTTCTGAATCGTCGAACTGTACCTTTAAGTGGATACAACATTATGTAGTTAAGAAGCGTATATGTGTGTGATTGCTGTTAGAGAATCCTCACATGAACAGAGAGTTGATTTTGAAAGGAAGCCCTCATCATTATTCTCACAACAAACCCTGTGGCTTCACATTTGTTCTCCTCATGACTCCACCACCCTCAATGTTTTTGTGGTTGGTGGCCAAATTTATCTGCAACGTTCACAGCTCTTTTGATGTGGGTTTATACTCAGGCTCTTTCATATTAAGTACAAACACATCGTGGAAAACAAAAGAGTGCACAGTGACAAACAGAAGGGCTGTGGTATGGAAATCCCAACGACCCGCAGGCTGAAGCGGAGCAGCAGAAAAGCTTCACTGTTTGCAAGAATGAATAGAAGTCATAAATGATTGAACTAGTGGAGTAGAAGAAAACAAGATGCCCAGATAGTAGTTTGTAGGTCAGTCGTTTGTTGATGTGTTTCTCTGCAGAGAAGTATGTGTGTTTGTGTCTTACAGCATGTCAGGACAGCTTTGTGGTTTCTCCAGCAGCCCTCCGTCCATTACAAAGCGGAGCACCTGCTCATTTGACAGACCCTGGTACGGCTGCTCAGACAGAGTGGAGATCTCCCACAGTACAACCCCAAACGACCTACACAGGGGGACAGAGGGAGGAGGGGGTGAATGAGTGTGACTTCCATTATCAGTTATGATCAGAAGACAGTTTTGAAATGGTTAACACAGAAAAAGAAGCAGCCATGTGTGTGTGTGTGTGTGTGTGTGTGTGTGTGTGTGTGTGTGTGTGTGTGTGTGTGTGTGTGTGTGTGTGTGTGTGTGTTAGTGTGTGTGTGTGTCTGCTCACCAAACATCAGAGTTAATCGTGAAGACTCCATCCTTCAGGGACTCTGGTGACATCCAGCGGACAGGGAGCAGACCCTTACCACCTTTGCGGTAGTAATCCGTCTCATATATGTCTCTGGTCATGCCAAAATCTAACATTACACACAAACAGAAGTGAAAATGACAAAAGTGAAAAACTGGAACAAAGGCAAATCTGGCCACATAACGAACCAGACACTGGATGTAACTGTCTTCATACTTCTTGTGATTCTACATGTTGTCTGTTGTGTGGTCCATATTACATTGGAGGGCGACATTTACCAAGGTAATTAACAAAGACATATTACTGTAAGCATGATCCTTTACAGATCACTCTGTGCTGGAATTAAAATCCACACGTGATGCAAATGTGTTGACAGATGTACACCACTGGTTTAAGAAGGCTCACTTCACCTCTAAGATTAGAGGTACAACCCAGGACCTGTGCGGGTTCAGATCCACATTTTATTTCCAGGTCTGTCATATGATGTTTTTGTTTATGTTTACAAACTTTCGTGGAAGATGGATTATATTGCATCACAGCAAGGCACAGGGGAGAAATCTGCCAACAATACATTAGGTGAAACGTTAACTTTTTAAAGCAATCAGATGTGAAATCTGGGCAGAAAGGGTCTGTGTCTCCCGACTGGGATTGGTCCAGCATTTTCTCACTTCTGTCCAGATCTCACCTTTCAAATGATAGATGGGCCTGGGTCTGGTTCTGGCAGAATTCCTCCAAGTCTTTTTGTGTTTGGGGGCACACTTTTGTAACCATTAAATACTCTAACTGGGATTAATGTTCCCTTGATAATGTGGTTTTCAAGTAGCCACCATTTGCACTGCTCTGAACTCCCTCCCACTTCAGTTTCTCAGGTGACGGTGACCTCTGATGCCCCTACAATGCTTTACCTCCAATCTTAACGATGAAGTCCTCAGCCACCATGCAGTTCCTGGCTGCCAGATCTCTGTGGACAAACTTGTTGGCGTTGAGGTACGCCATGCCATCAGCGATCTGCCCTGCCATCTGAAGCATCTTCTTCAGAGGAGGGAGAGACAGGCTCGTCCACTGTGTCTGCAGACAGAAAGACAGACAGAGAGAGGATTAAGTTGTACGTTAGGAACAAGGTCATGGTGGTTAAATATCTGACAGGGTTAAGATTCAAGATCATTGTCTATATATACAGTTCCCTAAACTTCCTCTCTACATAATATGGAGTTTTATGAAAAGTAGGAAGTCTTAGAATACAAAATCTAAATTGGCAATGGTTCCTTAAATGTAATTATTAAACCCTTGTGACACAAATGTAATTGAGGCTTGATAATTGACCGTTTAGCGCTCTTAACCACTTCTTTATAAATCATCACTAAAAAAATAAACAAATAAATCAGTCAAGATGAATCCATTTATCATAGGTTACTGAATTTGGTGTATTTTATCCAACAACCAAAAGGTGATAAGTTGCTCTAAGTTATCACACTCACACACAAAGCTTCAATAGTAGCAGAGGAATAAATAAACCATTATAGCCAAAAGGACGGCTGACCACCACCTCTCTGGTTGGAAGAAGCAGATGCAGTTAATAAGTCAGACAGTACCTCTTTAGGTCGGAGGGAGCGCAAGTAACTCTTAAGGTCTCCTCTTGTCATCAGCTCCATGATGACCAGAGTGGGCTGACCCTGAGAGACCACTCCCAGGAGACGAACCTGCAATAAACACAGCACATCGCAATGAGGCAAGAATGGACTAATGTGGATTCAAAAATTTGTTTATTCTCTAATGGTTTAAAAGTCTCAGGACAAAGTGGAGGAACATCCAGTGGCCTAATGTTTAAGGATCCCTGTGAGTGAGTGAGTGAGTGAGTGAGTGAGTGAGTGAGTGAGTGAGTGAGTGAGTGAGTGAGTGAGTGAGTGAGTGAGTGAGTGAGTGAGTGAGTGTGTGTGTGTGTGTGTGTGTGTGTGTGTGTTATAACATTGGATGTCCGTGCTTGGGTGTGTACTTACCACATGGTGACAGTTGAACTCCTTCATGACGGAGGCTTCATTGAGAAACTCTATTCTCTCTCTCATGCTGGCGGACTCGTTGACAGTCTTGATGGCGACTCGTGTCTCTGGCTCGTCTTTGACCACGCCCTTCGCCAGGCCTTCATACACCATACCAAACGAGCCCTGGCCAAGCTCTCGACTCAGGGCAATCTTCTCCCGCGCCACCTCCCACTCATCTGGTACATACACTGAACACAAGGTGAAAAGATTCATGTATTAAAACTCACAATACACAATAAAACTCTGCACTACATTAGTCACATTAACATTTCACTCACTTTCTGCAGCACTGAAGTACTCTGGATTGACTGAGGCATACAGGACTCCGTTTCCAAGACGGTCGCTATTCCTGACCAAATAAAAAACAGAAGCTTTTGCAATATACACACTTGCATTTAGCTTTACACTCACATAATATGCGTTTATACTTTTGGGATCTGCATTGAGTACAATCATAGATATCTGTTTCCAATAGAACATGGCACTGTATCATTCCAGTTTAAAAGCTACTGGAATTGGAGGAATTTAATTTAGCAGTAATTGATTCAATAAGAAAAAGATTACAGTTTATTTCTTTGGTGTCTATTACAGTTTGATCTCTATAAACAGATGTGAATATGCAGATAGCTGTTAAGAGATTAACCAAAATATATTCTGGTCCTAAAATAATCTATAAAAATATCTTTATATTATATACATTATACTGGTGTTCATATTATAGGACAACTGCTGCTTTGGTTCGGCTTGGCGAGTTCACTCAGCTTCAACAGGTTTTCTTTGAATGCATTTTGTATTAAGATATTTATGGGTGAAGAAACAATCAGTATGCTATATACACATATTACTACAATACACAGAATCACACACCTTTTCCTGTTGAAGGCCACCAGCATTGTGACCAGCAGGCAGATAAAGAGGATGATGGCGATGGGAATGAAGATCATAGCATAGAGGACATTTTCATATCCTGTTGGGTCGAACATTTTGATTACTGTTCAGTTTAAACTGTTACATATAGTGTGTTATTAGAAAACTGGGAAAAAATTGTGAGGGAGAATCGCAGTTTGCAGATGCAGTGTGTGTGTGTCTTACTTTCAGCTATAAAGAGATCCACAACGTGTGTCCAGGAGCCGTTGCCAGCCAACGACGTGGCTCTCACTCTGACTGAGTAGTTTCCTGGACCGAGGTTGGAAAGCCGAACGCCACGCTGGGCCTGATACATCTGACCGGAGACACACTCGTGTTTCTCAGTCTGTTACAAGCACAAGAGAAAAAAGAAAACTTACAATTAACAGAATTATTGGACTAATCCAAAAGAGAATCCATGACCTGCTGTTTTAAATTTTTAATGGGCAATGACAATTAAGAGGGTTCACAGGTGTAAACTCTGACTGATGAATAATAAGACTCATCTCTGTTCATGGGCCAGTTGCTTGGTTAATATTTTTGCAACCTGCTGTCGTCACTTAAGAAAGCTTCTTAGGTATAAACATATCACTCCTGTTAACTGGATACATTCTTATCAAATATCCGTTTCTTTGAGCATACATCATATATCATAAACAGAAAATCATATCTATCAAAAGGACATCTTATATTAAACATATAAATACTGTTAATGCCAGACAATTCTTTCAAGTTCAAGAGGATAGTTTTGATTCATGCTAATCCATCCATGCATAAAGCTAAAGTTCCTTATGCATGAAGAGGATATTGATTTTCCTCAAACTAAATGACTGGTCAAACAGATTGGTCCACCAATATTTTATTAAAATGTGGACCCATCTGATAAATAAATGAATTCTTCACTTTGATAAATTTAGATTTCTTTTAAGTAAATGTTCCTCCAGCAGGTTACAGCTGACGAAGTGGAGATGTTGTTCTACCTCAGCAGCCAGCTTAAGCTTGATCTCATACATGAGGATGAGTCCATTGGGTCGACGTGGCTCTGGCCAGCGCAGAAACGCCCAGTCCTCATGGCCCTCTAAGGTCACCTGGCCCGGAATGTCATCAGCCTTTTCTGGAAAACAGAGGAAAAAGGTCAGCATGTGGCCAAATGACAAAAACAACAACACTGTTAAACACTCAGTGGTTGAGTTACACTTCTCTAACCTGCAGGCTTGGTTCTGGAGAAGACAAACTCTGCCGCACTGCAACGCTGGACCTGTCGATTGCAGGCGTGAATGTCAATGCGGTACACAGTGAACGGCTGCAGGCCAGAGATCTGCAGCCTGCGCTCCGTCACAGCTTGCTCCGTGAAAGAAAACTCTCTGTCCGCTGGCTCCACATCAGCCAGGGTGCTGCTGTTAACAGCGGCTTGGAGAGGAGGGACATTGCTGCTGTTGGTGTGCAGACGGTTGCGGTGGGAGTGAGTGGAGTTGGCGATGCCAAAGAGATCTCTGCGGCGACGATCATGAGGCCTGGAAGAGAATGGTGGAGATACAAGGGGAGAAGGAGGGAGGAATTTAGATTTTGACTGTTTACTGCGTTTTATTTCAATGTCAATGTCACGGTTACTAAAAATCATCGCTCAGCTCAGAGTGTATGAGGTATATTCCCTCTGGCATCACCAGTTGGCCTTAATTTCAGAAGCTGGGGTGAAACTTGTTAAACTTGTTAGGCATGAATAAAACTACTGAACAGCTAAACTGATCTTGTAACACTGGAACTTACACTAGCATGCTAACATGTGACATCAGATTACTTCCAAAACATTTACCAAGTTATTCCAGGAGCATGTGTATTACATTTTTTTGTGCTTAAATAGAAGAGGAGTTAATCATTCTTATCACCTAAACGTGGACCATTTTTTGTATCTGAATGAATGGACCCTTTCCAAGTTTTGAAGTCATTATCTTCAATATTATTATTATTATTTTTAGGGGGGAAAAATGATAAACTCTTTCTTTAAGAATTTTGAATAGGTCTATTGAATGTAGAAAAATCTGTTAGGGTTAGTTGTGATATGGAAGGTAAGGGTAAGGGGCTCGGGAATGGATTATGTCAATGTGTGTCCTCACAAAGATAGAAATACAAGGTTGTTTGACTATGGTTAGGGTTATGTTGGACCCTTCTCCATTTTTTTCTGTTGTTTAAACACATAACATTATTATATGATGGCAAAGAACAGCTTGTGATCGCTAACTGAATTTATAGGGATATTGCACAAAAACTACATATGAGCAGCACAGCATAAAAATAGTTAAAGGTGACATATTATGCAGATTTTACCGCAGTTGATATGGTTCATTGGGGTCTTAATGAAATGTCTGAAACATATTTTAGTCAAAATACCACAAGGATCATTTAAAACAGCACCCTTTTTACCCTGTCTAAAGCAGCCCTCCTCAGATTGACCTGTTTTGAGTGAGCTGACCGGCCAGCCGGCTCCCCCGCTAGCGTTAGCTCGCGAGCTAACCGGGCCGGTGGAGCCTGACATAGAGGAACCACAATTAATCGCGGGAGTTGTTGTTTTCCAGAGTTTTTGGGACGGTAGACATGCTAGATACCCAAATTAACGTATAGAAGCACTACAAAAGTGGAATTTTCATAATGTCACCTTTAATAAAATGAGGTTGTCACTTTTTTAGACAAAAGAAGCTTAGCCAAACAATGAGATAATGATGATGTGTAGCTTACCTTGCTGTAAAAATTGAGTTGTGCAGGAAGTTTTCAAAGACCTTTCGGAGAGAGGCGTCAACAGCTTCTGCCTCCAGGTCCTCCACTGACTTGGGGCAGGGGCAACAGGGACCTTTATCTCCCCCCTCAGGATCCGGTTTAGTGGGCTTGGTGTCTTCTTCCTGGTCTCCCACACCTATGGCAGCAATCCTTATGGGAATCTTCAGCTCTGCAGGAGGAGTAGGAGGATGTGTTTAATGTCCAATGTACACAACGAGCAGTAGAGTTGAGTGATGAAATTGTGTGTCTATCTATGTGCGCACCTTTAGAGCAGTAGTTGTGTTGGTACAGCTCTCTGTCTTCGGCTTGTTGCTGCCATCTGACCAGGTAATAAGTCTGGTTTCCATTTGGTGCGAGGGGGGGAGACCAACGCACAAGCAGCTGCGTCGAGGAGTTAGAGTATGCCCGCACATCCTGGGGCATGGAGGGCGCTGAGAGAGATAAAAGTTAAAATTATTCTGACCTCAGTGTCGTCACTGTGTGGCTGCTTGAGAAACCTGATTTCCACCAGCTTTTAGGGAACGTCTCTCCTTCAGGGTAGGATGCAGATTTTGCCAGTGCAGATGTGATTTGTTTAAAGCACCCTTCCATTTCATCTAATTGTATTATAGTTTTTGTAAATGGGGTTTTCTCCATCTCTTTGAGTTGCAGCTGTGTTTATTTAAAAACTCTGTTCCTCATCTCTTTACAGTACATCTGGATTAAACCCAGGAATGTTATCGCAATAATCCCATGTGTATAGTCTGTTAATATCACAGTTTAACAAGGGAAATCTAATGTCCATCTGAAATAATCTTATTTTAAACTTACTAACACTACTGATGGCCTGAACTTCCCCCAACACTCATGCACGATAAAAGTTTGAGAGATTTAATGGAGGTTTAGTTAAAAAGAGTTTCACTCTTTTATTCGCTCTTCATCATTTGCAACCATTCTAGGATCATAGTAACATCGTAATGGGTTTTCTCTGCCCTCAGTCTATGTTTACCTGAGGGGCTTGTGCGGATGTAGACAACCTTGCTCTTGGCACTCGGCATATGTTTGTCCTCCACCATCAGCGTGATAGCCTTGACGAAGACGGCATACTGCGTCCAGGGTTTCAGACCAGACAGCAGAACACCAGGGTCAGAGTTCTTGTCCAGCCTCAGCTCCACGTCCACCATGTTCCAGCTGTTAGAGCCACAGCCGTCCTGCCCCTCAAACTCTGTGATGTTCTGGAATGGCCTGGAAAGAAGAAGAAATTAGGTTAATAGATACTCATGAACCTTTTTAATTTGTAAAGATCAGTAACATTCATGTAATATAAGCTCCTTTTCCACAGATCAAAACACCCACTGACCACTACTAACATTAGGCTTTTTCTGCAATAAGAATGGATATAATCAGCATTAACTTCCGGGTCAAAGGACTCCGCAGTAAAAACAAGTTTTTATCGGCTTTGATCAGCGGTGATGAAACACAAACTGGTGACCAATTTCTTTTTTGTCTTTACTAAGGCAGTCTAGAAGCTGATGCTGCACTTTTTCTTAGTGACATTATGATGGGCATTCAACTTCCAGGTGTTGGAATGTAAAGGCCAATGAATGTTTGTGTATTTATTGTATAGTAATTTTTAGATATTGACTTTCATTGACCGGTTTTATTCTTGTGTTTATGTATAAAACTGATGCAAACGAACCCTAAAAAGCATTAAATGAAACAACAGGTGTTTCCATCCACATGTTTTTTTATTTGCACTTTACATCTTGATTGAAAATAACGTTGGTTCAATTAGGAAAAAAATTCTTCCTCAAATTAAGAGACATTTTGTGTTTTCCATGTTCCTTTGGTTCATTTAAAGTTGAACTAAGGTGCTTTTATGTCATATTCTCCTCTAATGTTGTGATGGCACATGAACTTAGACTTTGTGCCACCCAATGTTTATCTTGTTTATTTTATTTATTGCTCAGTGCATTTGAAATCCTGTTGACCAGTGTAAAAATAAGCTGCTAAAATTGAGTTGCAGTTCCCATCATTGCTACGATCAGAAGTCAATGACTGGGGCTACTCTGAAACACTTACGCCTCCTTGTAGTAGACAATAAAGCTGATGAGGTTCCTGTAGTCAGGAGGCCGGTACCGCTGCCAGATCAGTTTGATCCGTGTGCTGCTGGTGGTGTTGGACTTAAACGTCAGGATAGTGCTTTCACCTAGGAGGAAGTGGGAACACAATTAAAATCAAAGTACTTCAATATGTTTCTGTTCAAATGTGCAGCAATTAGTCATGTTGACAGACTAATGCAGTAAATACTGACACATGGTGCAGAGCAACAGGAGGTGTTTGGAAACAGTAGATTATCTCCTGCACATGTACTGGACATAGCAATTTACATTTTTGTGCTTGTAAGACTAATGCTCATTTGACCCTTACAGCTGGCTCGTTCGCCGTTGTTTCGGAAATCGCTCTCATCAAAGCGGCCCTGGATACCCGTTTTGTTCCACATGTTGCGGATCTCAGACCTGCACAGCTTCGGGTTGCCTCTGAAGGACAGCTTCCCTGTTTTGATAGTGAGATTGTGCTGTTTCCAGTCCCAAAGATACTGGAGCTGCTGGTTGTCATACGCTGCAAAGGCGTACATGCTGGAGGGTGGAAAGAGGAGAGGATGAATGAAAGATAGTCAACAATGAGTCTCTTAGTTCTATATTCACTGTGTCTTGTTTCTGCTTAAGGTTATGCGTGTATCGGAATTCATGCCAAGCTGTGGACCAATTTTCCCACCAAGAACAATGCCTTATTTTCAGTGCTTAATGGAAAAAATGCACAATGAGGTGTCAAAGAAAGGGGGGTTTTACAGGGGAAATGAGAAGAGTGGATACAGAGGTATAGAGGAGAAAAGGGGAGAGGAGCTTTTATGAGTCATTGGGTAACACCCAGACATCCAGGAATGACTGTAATGTGTGCCTTGGGATGCTAAGATTCCTGTGAGCTCAAGGAGAAGCAGTAAGAGGGGGGAGTGACGGCCACTCCATGACCCTGAGAGCGCCTTTCTGTGGACGGTTGTAAGTTAAGCTGCATCCAAGGTCTTATAAAAAAAAAAGGGACATACAGTTGCTATTCGTTCAAGTTAAAAACAAGATTCTTTAGTGAGTTTTTTTTAATATTCTTTGGTGACAGAACAGTTGTTCTGTCAGTTGTTCAAACCAAAACATGGAAGTCTGTCTACGTTCCAGTCTGCACCCTCACAGACAAAATAACATGTCAGTGATGACCTTGACCAACTACATTATAAAACAAACACTACACAAGGTCCTTTCCTCACATTTGTTAGAGTGTTGCAAAAAAACATAATTTTTCTGAGTCTGGCTGATGCTGAGAATAGTCACGAGAGCTGCGTTCCCATACGGCCCCTCCTGAAATTATCCAGAGGGGTTGTGTGTGAGAAGGCAAATGTCCTTGTCAAAGGCTGTGGACATTTTCTCAAGTTCTTCCTGCCATCCCCCAGCAAAAACTCTGGATAAGGTCAGAATAAGCCAATGATAGAATACAGCAGGAAATTATCAGGAGGATTCATTGTGAGCCAGTGGGCGCGTTGATAATGTCTTTCACACAAAATTTAAGAAAACAAAAGATGAAGATGTAAACTTGATATGAGAAAGAGATTCAAGAGCTTTAGGTGATAAGGGCCAAAGCCAGAGTCGAAGTGTTAAACAACAACACGTGATCTGCGCATTGGAATTAACATATTATGCCATGCCTGTTGCTGTGAACGTGTCTGACACGGAGAATCGTCTGCTGCGTTGTTCATATGTGAAAGACAAACACCAGAAAAGACATGGACTCCACTGTTAGAGGAGTTTTTCCAATGTTCATGTCTGAAAATGGTTTACAGTAAACACTCTTTTAAGGGAATCCTCCTTAATTAATGTATGAATGTGAGAGAACAAGAGAGCAGCGAGAGAGAACTTGGGATTGTGACCATATATCAACATGTGTGTGTGTGTGTGTGCATGTTCATACTCATCCAGAAGCTCTTCTCCGTCGATGTATCTGAGGCTGCGGAGGAAGGCCAGGGAGCTCAGAGTGAGAGAGTTTCGGATCCGCACGTATCCCGTCACCCTCTGAATTAAACCAGTGGAACTCTCCAAGCTCTGCCACCATGTGTCTAAAAACATACACACAGACAATCTCCCGTTATTAATTATTTATTCACATTTTGTATTCATATAGTCTAAATTACACACTCAGTTTTTATCACTGACTAACTCGGTTGATGACACCTTATGTTTGAAGTAATAGAGCTTGTATATTGAGGGCATTTGTTGG